>NW_015150777.1:642832-686800 GCF_000732505.1 Cyprinodon variegatus
CAAACATTGCAGGGGTAAGTCTGCTTGAGCAAATACTTTCTGTGCGAGAGAAAAAAACAACAACAAATAAGGTCACTTGATTATGGTTTGGAAAAACAGATAAAAAGATGAGGTTTTTCCCCACCATATCTATAGAAACTTTGATCAAATAGAAACTTGGATAGGGACTGAGGTGCAGACAGGTACATAGATGCAGTATGCAGGATCTAACCTAGTGGTTTGAGCAATGCGTTGGGTCCTGGAGGTTCTGAGTTCAAGTGCCACACACTCCAGGTTCCTGATCCTGGACTGCCACTCTGGTGACTGATCAAGGGAGGTGCAAACTGGCAGGCCATGGATCCCCAAGGGGATGGGTTAAATGCAGAGAGTGAATTTCCCCATTGTGGGACAATAAAGGAACATATTATTCTCACATTATTGTGAGAATTTGATTAAATTGATAAGACATGAGGAAGAACCAGTAGTCAGAACAACAATCAACAAAAACAAACATTGAGTAATTTAAATATGAGTGGGAAGTTACAGGCTATATGGAAAAAAGGATCAAAGGAGAGTGCAATCGCAAAGAAAAACCCAAACCCCAATATCTAAGGATCATAAGAACAATTTTATTTGGCACTCTTTACTTAAATTAAGATTCAATATATATTATTGAAATAGAAATTAATATACATGCCAACAGCCTTAATATACATGACAAGCTGATAAAGTTAATAAATCAGTTGTCTTCAGTTAAATGCAATACAAATAAGGTGCATATACTGCTGTAAAGATGTGTTTACTCCCCTGGAGATTTGCTCTGGGTTTTTTATTGCATACTAAAGCTTAGTTTTTCTGAGAATTCAGTTTTACTACAAGGAAAAGATAATAGTAGCAGTAACTGCAAAAAGAAGGATTCTTTTGCTCAGGAATAAGGATCTAAAACATAATATCTGCACCTTGGTTGAATTTATGGGTGTTTTTTTTATCCTTTTATGTATTTTTTTTTTCTGTACACTGGATGAAAAGATGTAATTGTACCAGTTATTGGCTCCTTTTATACTGGATGTTTGTGTCTCACTAGAGTCACATGAGTATAGTTCTCGTCATAATAATGGATAGCTTACAGCTTTTGTGCTGCAGATGATCTATTTAAAGCCTACAATAAGGGGTTTCCCTGTTTGTCAGTGTGGATCTCTGCACAGAAGCAGTTCTGTTTGCTTCATGAGGAGAACAAAGGGTTGCCAGTCCAGTAATGAAAACACATTGCCTGGCACTCATAGTGACCCAGATATAAATAGAACGATTGTAATCCATAAACTGTTTTTATTTCCAGCTCTGTTTTTGTTTGATTCTGGGGTTGAAAATAAAAAACATGAAGTCTCTATTTTCGACTCGTTTTCAAGTATTGCAAAGGTACCATAGAAGTAAATCATCTCCTCTTGCTGTGTCAGATTATATATGACCAACAGTATTCCTCACGTCCCTCCAATGAAATGCCATGACATCAAATAGCCACATCACCTGCTATCCAATCGAAAATCTAACATCCTTCAGGAGCCACGCCCATCACCCATGCTGCATCGTCATGGTGCTCAGTCCGGATGCAGTTGTCATGGAGATTGGGGAGAACTCAGCGTCCACTGGTGGCACTGTTACCATGGAAATCCTCCCGGCTGGAGCAGTCTTGGAGGAGCAGGTTGAACCGGAGGACTCGCAACACAGTGGTAGAGAAGCATTCCGGCACAGAAACTATCGGATGCTGATTGTGATTGGAGAGATTCCAACAGATTATCACCTGGAAGCTGCTCGGAGACAGATTGTACAAGGTGAGCTTGAGGGTTGAAGCTCTCGATCAGTCTAGCTTCATAAAAAGCAAATCTATTGAAAACAGTTTTATTCTAAGTGATATCAGTCTCTTGATCCTACCTCAAGTTGTCATTAAAGTTCAGAAAAAAAAATTAGAGATATCCTTTATTTTCCCTTATTCAGGATATTCAGGTGTAACTGTAGCAAAGTGACAAGAAATTTGAAGGAAGCAGAAAAAAAACAAAGATTAAAATATAAAAACTTACTTCTAAGGAGAAAGAGTGAGCTGATTCTGCACACATTAAAGCAACAGTCTGCAGTAATCTGGGATAAATAAAAGCATAAGTTGTAATTGTGTTGAGACTTTCTCTATTATGAAATGTTGTGGCTTTTGATCTTAAAGTGAATATTTTATCAGGTAACAGGCACAAACCTGTATGCATTTGACAAAAACCCGAAAAGTTTTGTATCCTGCCCCCTTTAACTCAATACTGCAAAATCATCAGCCTCAGTCGGACTGGATAAAGAGCATCTCTGGACATAAATCGTCATATCATATCAAAGTCTAGTGGCCAATACATAAAATTGGCCACTAGACTTTGACTAAACAGTTATAAAACTAATACGGTAAGCTTTAATCTAAGCCAGTGTCTCCCAATTTTTTTCTGCTTCCAACCCAAAAACAGCTGCAGACGAAAAGACATGTGATCCTGTCATAAAAATGCACATTAGAGTAGTTTTTTGCCCCTTGAAGGTCCAAGGTTTTGAATACCAGCCTGGGCTCTTCCCTCCACATGCTTACTGTGTCACTTCTAGAGGTAATTCTTATTTTTATTCTCTGCTCCTCTATAAAAGCCAGATTTGTGAGATGTGCTGTAGCTCACCAAAATTGCCATGTGCCTTTTGGTGGTTTTAAGAACGCATGAAAAGCTCTGCATGATGCAGTCCTGGAGTTAATCTGCATCTTTGTTTCATGACCAGGCTTTAAAACGTATTATTTATTTCTTTTTTTTTCAGTTTTAGGTCAGGAAAATTAAAGAATGTCACAGTTAGTAAATTTCAGCGGCACATTTTACGAGGAGAGGAGAGGAGTTTTTTTTTTTAGAATGTTAGAGCCTAATCAAATATTTGACCTGTCCTCAGGACAAATCTCAAAACATAATTTTTGTGTTAAACAGATAAAGAATCTTACTCCAGAGAAAAATATCTAAACTAAGTACAGATAATATTGTTTTCCATCTCATGGGAAGCAAAAAAAGAATCCTGTTTCTCGATCGTTTTTTAATGATTTCTTTTCTTAATATCAGGTTTGCTTTCCTGGAATGTTGATCTGTCCGTTTGTGACCTGAATAAGGAGCTGCAGCTTTTTAAGACCAGACACACCGCTCAGTTTTCTCCTCAAGTCAAAGGTCAGACTCAGTTCATCGATTTTTTTTTTTTTTTTTTACAGAAGCCAGTATGTCAGCAGTATTTTTATGGTGTGCAAAGCTGTGCATGTTGACTGTTACTGTGGATCAATGTAGACCAGAATCTGCAACTCCAGAGTTAAAAAAAAAAGCCTGTTTGGTTCTTTTACAATGGCAAAAAAAACCCCCAAAAACATTTGCTGTTGTGAAATATATACATGATAACATATGCAAGTTATAGGATTTTTTCTTTGGGGGACAATTTCATTGAATCCTCGTGACAAAATTACACTAAAATACTATTAATTTTTTACGGGGCAAGTTTTTCTAGTATATATATCTATATATATATATATATATATAGATATATATATATATTTATTTTTTTTTTTATTTATTTTTTTTTTTATTTATTTATATATTTTTCTAGTATATATATATTAATTCTATACAAATATCAAGACTATATTTTCCACATATTTATATATCCATATTCTGTATGTTTTTCTTTATTTAAAAATCCACAAATATGTGGATAATTATCAGAGTCAAGACCCTTAACCCCCATACTGCTCACACAATGGCAGCCCACTGCTCCCAAAGGGGAAAGGTTAAATGCAGAGGTACATTTCCGCAATGTGAGATCAATAATGTTCAATTACTTTATATTAATTATCATTAGATTCTCAGCCTAGATGGACAGAAAATAGCCGAAGCTTTGCTTGAAACACACTTTTGTTGCTTTGCATCTCCTGCCCTGTTCACATGCTCCGAAGGAAATCAGGATACATTTCAGCTGGTATTGATCCAGCTCTCATGTGCAGACGTTCTCTCTGAGGGAGAGCCAATGAGGGCAGAAGGTAAAACTGATTGACTGGATGGAGCAGTAAGATCACGACCTAACTGTTTTTATCTGGCAATATGGCTGCTCATCATTTAGTAACTCTACTCTTATGTCAGTAACATACCAAAATATACAAAACTCTCAACCCTCATTTTTGTCTTTATAGTTTCTTATACTTTGTTTTGGTCTTTGAAGCTCTTTCATAGTTTGTCTTTCAAAATTCTTTTGCCTTTTACCTAATTTATGATTTAGTTTGTGATCTTTTTCAGACCTCAAAAAATACACTAACCTTTTCAGCTTCATGACAGAGTATCTGTGAGACTATGTGGAGCATTTAGCAAGGCTAAGGTAAATAAATAAATAATAATAATGTAAATAAAACAAAACAGGCAATAATAAAATTAAAAGATAATTAAAAAAAAAGGATACTAATAAGAATAAGTTTGGAAATATTATAACCAGTTGTAGATTAAGATAAAAACATGCTGTTTGCCTGAAAATTGCTGTGTTTACTAAATATGCCCATTAGATTGTATAAATAATGTAATAGTTTTATTAATAAGTGCCTTGAAAATTTGGGATTTTTTGATAGAATTTATTTCCATATAATAAACAATATTTAAAAGGGGGGGAAAAAAATTCTAGTGTAAGTGTGTCTTTTAATTAATGCTCCTCATTAGAACAAATAAACAAAGAAACCTAATTGTTTCTTTGTAGACAATTAGAAATACAAACATGAATATCACAGTGGAGAAATTAAACAAATAAATATATGTTTTTTTAAAAGTAATAAAGCTAGAAAATGAAATGTAACTTAGTTTAAAATGAAAAGATCGACTTCAGCAACCACCCCCTTTTAAAATCAAAATAGCTTTAGTTTAAATCTGATCGTCACGCAAGCTCTGCCCTTTATGAATAATTCAACTTTTCAAACCAATCATTCCCCTGTGATTAAAACAATAATGATTATCAGCTGTGGCAGCAGAGCCACGTTTTTCTCTTGTTAGCTCTATAATGGCTCCATCAGCGTTTGGGCATCTGAAACTGTCATTTTCCTTTTCCTCTCTTCTCTTTCTGCTGCTTCTTTTCCTGTCAGATTTGGTGCTTTTCATCAGAGCACAGACAGCACCTCGCAGAGCAGATTAGAGATATAAACTGATGAGAGATCTGCTCTGAAATGAAGCCATTTCTCATTTTGGTTTGATGTCTTTGTCCTGCTTTGGGTGGTTTTACATTGAAAGTATAAGAAAATATTTGCCTTTGCTCATTTCAGAAAGTTGAACTCACATAGTATATAGCATCAGGACACATAATATATTTCATTCGTATTTCTTGTCATTTTTATAATCACTGTTTAGTGCACATTTTGAGAGACAGTTTGAGAGATAAAACTGTGTTGGCAATGACTCATAAGCAATTTTCTATTTACAGAATATAACCTGTATACTTTTATTATTGATGTCATGTGTTACTTTGGGTGTTTTTTAGTAAACTATTGCGTTGTGTATAATGTATAATGGAGGTTGTTCGCAAATTTTTTAAAAGCTCACTCCATTAAAAAAATAAGAATAAAAAATGCACAACCCTCTAGCCGATCCTGGGAGGGAAAGACTATTAAACGTGTGCGAGAGCATGCAGAAGCCCATCGCTCCTTGTGCAGGCTCTGTTTAAAAGTTGCTGTTTGCATCGCTCAAACAAGCTTACTTTCCAAAAGGAGATTTGCAATTTTTCCACTATGTCAGACACTCCACCTGTAAGTGAAAATAGGGACTAGCATGTTGGAAGGCCTTACGTAAACATATCACCAGACTGATTGACACTAGGAGGACCACTTATTTTGATGATCCACCCACGAAAAGAACATCCCTCACTATACCTCTAAGATTAAGCACAGATGCATTTTCATTTGTTTTTTGTTTTTTGTCTGTCTTACTTTATTTGTGTATGATCTTCTTCCCACCATACTATAAAGCCCTCCAAAAGTCTGGTTTATTGATTAGGCTGCTCTAGCATCTTGAAAATGTTCTTTTCTATTGTAGATTTTCTGCAGTGTTAAAGAACGTTGTTTCTATTATAATCAGATTAGATACAGCTTTCAGACAGATGTCTTTACATTTGTCTAGAGCACTCTGGTGTACAGAGTATTCATTATTCTCTTTCACAAAAATTCACATCATGTCGCCACCTATGATCTCCCTCCGGCCAATCATTAATCTGATGGAAAAGGCAACGTCCAGCCTGGTTCTGCAAAATAGTGCCAGTAGTGTAGGATGACTGGAAGGGACTGACTGTCACTGAGCAAACACATCTGATTTGATTTCTGTCTCAGGTCTTCTTACTCATTTAGTCAGAAACGATATTGGAGTCTTGTTTACTGTTTTAAATTCTGTGGCTAAATTGAAATCCTTTAGAAGATGAAAATATGTCTTTCAGCATTTACAGGCTGTGCATTGCTGGAAGGAGACAATTTTCTGATTTCTTCTGCTTAGCCTTGCTCTTATTTATATCAGTTGTTTGAGGTGAAGTAACTAAAGAAAAGTGTTGATAAGTTTTTGACATATGTATACTCTGGATGTCAGAATAGATGAGCTAAGATAACACATCTAATAGTGGTGCATGCCAGCTGTAAAAGGTCATGTTGGAGAACCAATCATATCCTGGCAGGAAAAACTATCAGGCCGTGCTTTTAAACTGAAGGTCAATTTTTCAGAGCTGCTCTGATGTGGCTCCACTTACTTTCACTGATGCTCAGAGAGAGGTTCAAAAACTCCCCCATCATTTGTATTTACTTTTCAAGAACCTGTCTCTATCAGCCACCACAGACTGGTTTCACTGCCCGTCACACTCCGGCTCCTCGTTGCCTGTGCCTTGAATACTAATGCAGTGGCTGGTGGGTGTGTGCTCAGCCATCATGCCTGGCATAGCCAGACACAAAGAACACAAAGGAAATCTATTCCTTCCAAAAAGGATGGTCTGTCATTTGTTGGTTGTTTAAAATTTTTTTTTTATACATATGTTGGCTGATGAGTTTAGCTAATTTCTCACTAATTTTATCAATTTATTGAATACAAAGAAACATGCCCTTAATGGTGCAAGAAAGTGCATGGAAACTGCACTACAATTTTGACTGTCCAACATTACTGTTTATCCATTCATTTATTAATATATTTATTATTTTGTTAATTCATCATTTAAATAAAAAACTAACAAATAGGTGATAGGTTAATACTTTCATTTACATTCATAAAATTAAAAATTTACACATTTAAGCAAATTAATATCATAACTTTAATATGCTAATATTTGCTTAAAAACTCAGAATTGTATTTTATGAAATTATATAGAATTATATACCGGTATTTGAACTATATTTATATAATTCATTTATTGTTTACATTTTTTTATGTATGCTCTGACTGTAGTTACAGTAATATTAATCAAAAGTTGTAAAGAATACAAAAGTGCCCTTTTAAAGAAGTATTATGAGAGCCAAAAATTTTATAAGTGTAATATTTTCCTTGTTAGTCAATAGGAGATTCTGTTGCTGAAATAAAAGCTGAATTTATACTAAGCCTTTTCACTCATCTAATGTTTCATGAGAAGGTGCCAATTTATGAGGAGTGCACTGCAGTTACGGTGTTAAAACATTACACCTCTAAATATATTTTAATCAGACAAAAACCCAGCAGACAATCAAACAATGAAACTGTGAGAGAAATGCTGCAGAAGGATGAACAATGTGTTAAATTATCAACCCAAATTGTGATGAATTATTGTCAGATGAAAACTGTTAGATTAAAATAAAAAATTCAAAGAGAAGAATTTGAACTATTCCCTAAGCAAATGGGTTTTATTCTGTCCATTAAACTCTTTTGTGTGTCTCATTGTTTAAAGAGAAAGAGAAAGGCAGCTTTTATCAGTTCAAGTTAATCACATTTTTGTCTAAAGCTTTTGGGTGTTTCATGAATTTAGATACAACTTGCATTTACAAATGAGAAGAAAAGATTGTGAAATAGAATCTGATACTATTTAATGACGACTAGAAAAAAGAGAGGTAATCTGACAAGTACTCTGATCTTTGTTTTTTTTTTGAGATAGGAAATGTAAGAAAAAAATAGATTGGGTCCATGTTATTCTGTCCTGAATGTACAAAATTTTTTGATCCACAGCAACTTGATTTAACATTATGGGCCCATATCACGCTTGTGATGAATGGGATGAAAAAGTTCAGTCATTTAGCAGCAAAATACGTAAAACATGTGGGGAACTTAAACCGACAAACCTCAAATTAAACATTTGACCAAGACACAAAATTAGATTTTTAAAGTATAACACTGTTGCTAGGTTATTGTGTTGGTTAATCTGTAGAAAAGCATCAGAGATGTATCAGTATATGAAGTTTATTTTATAACAAAGGAATAAAGGGATTTTATTTTTTTTCCCATGTTAGTCACACCTCATATCACCTAAAATCACTCTATCAATCTAATTAACACACTGATGACTGAATAAATGTGGCAGATGTGCTGAAATGGTTGACTTCTAGTACCTCTAAAGGAGAGTGTCCATCAACCCAGCCTGTCGCCATCTTTGCTCAAACATGTCCTCATGTGCAGGAAAACTTTAGGAAGACATGTTAGATGCAAAGAAGCTTCCGGTTGTCCAACATTGTTAAGCTCACAACAGCAGTTTCTCTTTAAGGTTTGTGGAAAGATACCTGACAATCAGTGTAAAGTGTGCTTCAGAGTAGGAGGGTGTGAGAGCATCTGCAATTGCTGTGAGACAAAGAACCCATCACTCTCTGACTGAAATTCTGCTGGAAGATCGACAGGAGAGGAGACTGGTGTTACTTCGAATTATTGGCCTTTCCCCTAATTCTGCTCAGGATAGGGATAAAGCATCGTTAAAGAGCAACTTTGTCCAATAATCCAGGAGCAGTTGATTGATGATCTATAGTGTTTTTAACACCAAAATAAGTAGCTGCGAAATCCACCTGCACTTAAAGTTAAGTCATGTATGTATAAGGTTTACATATAAAAACAATATATGAATCAGCTAAGCACTAAAGTCTCACCTGAAATCACAAACCTAATTTTATTTAAAACCTTATGTGGCCTCTTTTAGTCATTTTAAACATGGGGCCAGGTTCCCTGCAGAGCAATATCAATGAGTCTCTGATGTTCAATAAAAAATATATGACACGTCCAATCACGTCATCATCAGTTTCATCTCTAAGGCCCAATGGCATTCAGACTACCTAAGATATCCATTTTCTTCTCCAGAGAGGAGGAACAAGGATAGATTAAGCTGTCACCCACATGGTTCAATTAATAAAGGCTCAGTGGACCAGTGCTACAGATTAATGGCTGGCAGAAAGCACTGGGTGGAATCAGAGATCCCTCAGTGGATCCAGAAGATCCTGTGTGCAAATATTATCCCACACCGCATATCTGATATTTGTGTATATGTGTATAGCATGCAGCATTCTGCAAAAGTAGTCAGTCAGACCTAATTTATTTATATATATATATATATTCTTTGCTTTTTATTGAGGTCTTTATTAACATAAAATAGATTTGGAAAGTGTTGATTTGTTTAGATGATGTAGATTCTTCCCTGAATAGTTTGTATGTCTGGTTAACTGATTCACCAAACTGACATCTCTCTGACTTCTCAAACCCAATTCCTGGTATCCCACCTCGAGTGCAACCAATAAGTTACTTAATTAATTAAATTAATTGTAAAAAGTTATACAGGTAGGTATTATGAGTGACAGTGATATAATACAGCAGAAACAGCAAGCGTCCCTAACATGTGAAAATTGCATCATTTATAGCTTTTAAAGCTCATGTAATTTAATTTCAGTCTGTTCTTTATGACATTTTATCTTTGTAGGTAAATCTAATTTTGAGCTGCTGAATCAACAGAAGAGGTTTTATTTTAAAGATTTTTCTTCCAAGCTGCATGTTTGGATCACAATAGTCTTTCTCTGGGGATTTCTATCTGAAGAACCACTTTGATGCAAGATAAAGTATTTCAGTGTGCTCAGTAAAGATGAAACCTTCAGAAGCTAACCTACAAAATTAAGATGCAGCTTTAAATCTCGCCAGCTTTCTGATTGTTTAATTGTAATTTTGATATTAATTATAAGACATACTGAAAAGAAGAATGCCTTTGAACGCTTTGAACCTTTACAACATGTTGTACTGTATGTGTTAGGTCAAGTCATATGGTGTCCCTTGTGGTTCTTTTTTTTTTTGAGCACCTTTCAATGTAACAAATTGTCAACTGTTCTTGGGAGGAAGCTAAATAAATGCAGAAGCCACTTAAAACAGACTAATGAATTATAATGTCTTTCGCCTGACAGACCAAATATGTTGAGATGTGCACAGAATGTCTTCATTGTTCCTATGTCTCCAGCCTCGCCACAGCAGACATTTTTTTGTGCAAGGTTGCACCTGACTTCAAAACATGGTAAATGTGGATGTAGAAACTGCACCATCGATTGTTTTTAGTTTGATTAAAACTACTATCACATTGCAGGCACTAGCCATTTGCATTTATCCATCTGTCTCCTACCACTTGTCCTTCAGGGTCCCTGGGGCCTGGTGCCTATATCTCTAGCAGTCTGTGGGCAAAAGACAGGCTACAACCAGGAAAGGTCATCACACTATCACAGGGAAACATAAAGACATGCAACCATTGACACCCCGGGGCAATCTTGAGTCACCAATCGACCTAAGTGTAATGTTTTGGTCTGTGGAAAGAAGCCAGAATACTTTCAGAGAGAGCCCATGCATGTATGTGGAGAACATAAAAACTCCATTCAGAAAGACCCTAAAGCAGGGACTAAACCCCAGCCCTCCTCATGGCTACAAACTGCACCACTTTGCAGGCAATTTATGTTGGTGTTATAGTTTAGTTTGGACAGCATCTCCCTAGATGGAACCAAAGTTGAACTAATAATACAAAAAAAAAAGCCTAAATTTTATCCACCCTACTTTTAGGGGCTGAGTACCTGACCACATCTTTTCAGGTACACACACGCATTAATTTGTCATACAGAGGTGCCTGTTCCCAAGAACCTTCACAGTTTAACTAAAACCCTCAGCGAATCAGCATCCTGATGATGTATGTCCTTTAGCAGATAACATTCTCAGTTCAAATGTCACAGTTTTGATGAATACTACATGCTGTATGTTAAGAAAATTTGGGTAGTAACTAGTTACTTTCAAATTTACATCAGTTACAATATATTTTTGAAAAAAAAAACTTTTAGAAGTAGTTTTACAGCATTTTACTTTTACTTGAGTAAAATTTCTAGCTACTCCATCCATTGTGTAGCATGTTTAACTTAATGAAAACCAGCTTATTTAAAACAAATATGCACCACTGAGAGGAACGCTGTCTTCTTTTTTGTACATAAGGCTTATTTAATAAATGTTATTTTCCATCTGCTGAGTCTGCCCTGTTATTTATGGGTTGAATGAAAATACAGTTAACATACTGTAAGCTTTATAACAAAAAGAAAATATTGAATCAGTTGTTCTGAATATGGGTAATCAGTAAATCAGTTACTCAGTACTTGACTAGAGTTTTTACAAAGGTTTTTTTTTAAAGTAATTTCTTTAAAGGCTGCTTTCAACTTTTATTTGAAAATATGTAAAAATATGAGGAAGTAGTGCTACTTTTGCTTCTACTTTTACTTACTTTTACTTCAGTACAATATTTGGGAACTCTACCCACCTCTGATCTTAAGCTTAATTCAGCTAATACACACATAAATAGAATTGTAATGTTTTATGTTTATCATGGAGTAATATAGGTTTAATATTTATTAATAACAAAATACAAAAGCTCAAAAGTTTTGAGCTAGAAGCCAAATGCACTAAAGCTCTGATTCTAATTTTATTTGAACTAATCTTTTTCATTTAAATTAAGTCAAAAATAGTTGCTTTGCAACATTATTGTACATTGATATAAAAAAGTATTATTTTAATCCAAACAAGAGATTTTGATTATTGTTAATTTGACTTTGTTCCAACTCTATGTATTAACCACAGAGTGATATTTATAGCTTATTGTAACTAAAGTAATAAACATTTGGTCATTACAACTGTAGCAATTAGCAGATAAGACCTTATCCTAAAATTGGTTTCTTAACAAACCTAACCTGAAATTGCTCATAGTTCAAAGTTTCTCCATTTATTCCACGGATAGAAAACTACATTGAGTTAATTGAGCTGATGAGGTCACATTTAAGTTAGTAACACACGAATTTGACACTATTACCTTTGATAGAAAGTGAATGTTTACTTTGTAACCAACTGTTTCAGTTGATCTTTTCCATGGTTAGGGATTTTTAATTCTAGTTAAAGTGAAATTAATGCTTTTAAATCAGATATATTATTTGTTTAGTTGGAATAAGCATAACATTTGGCCTGCAATACCTGATACTGGTCTATGTCTCTGAAAGCGAAGTCATTGGGGTCCTTGTTGGCCTGGCTGATCAGGCAAGATGTTTTGGTTCCCTGCATGGCAATAAGGATTGAGATGATAGTTGGAAGGAATCAACTCTATTGCTGCATTGTAGGTTTTTGAGAGCTGGAACCTGAGACCACCCCCTCTATTTAAGGTTGTTTTTTCTCTCTTGACATAAATGGCTTCCTTCACACCCCTTTTAAACCACCTGTCTTCTTTATAACATTTTGATTTAAACAAATAAATGACAAATTTCACTTCTTTTTGTTTTGCGGCTGCAGTTTTCCCATGTTATAGAAGCAATTCTGACTATGACTAGATAGTAGATCCAACTTGCGCACCCAACAGGTTTGCACATCTTTTTTTAAATCCAAACATATAAACCAGTTTAAGGCTTTTTATTTTCAGATAAGATTGTGTGATATAATAAATTATTTTACTTTTGAGGGTTGCTACTAAAAAAAACTTTAGCGTTGATTAAGGGCTCACGCACCTTATTTAATCATACCTGCTTTAAACAGAAGAAATTCATGAGTACCGAGTTTTGATTGAATCGTGAACTACACCAGAAAGATGAGAGGCTGCGGGGATGAGTGGCAGGGAAAATGCTGCTTTTGCAGTTAAACAGGCAATCACAGTCAGTGCAGCTGTCATAGCGGGCCATCTTCACTGTGTGTCCTGTAAATATCTCATTTAAGAGCCTGTAATTACATAAGTTTTAATTAATGTCATTGAGTAATATCTTTTTTTTTAATTTTTTCTTCAACTCATTTCCTAAATAATGAGTAAACATTAAGGCAGTCTTTCACTGTCATTAACTTTTATGAAATGAAGTTAATAAGTTCTGAAATGACTGTTAATCTCTCCAAAACTGCCCCAGTGGTCCAGAAAATGTCCGAAGGTAGTGGGTCAGAAATCCTCCTAATCAGATCCCTAAACCATCTTAGGTGACTTCTTCGACGTGAAGGCGCAGAAGCAATATCCTGTCCTCATGCTGCAATGGTTCTGGCCCTAAAACACTCTCAGGTAATTGTTGCCCAGTCTCAGTTTCTAATTGTTGAATCATAAACGCTAAACCTTAACTACGTAACTACTACTATGAGATACTGGGGCCTGTAGGGTTGTAGATGTTGTACTTTTGACCCTCTAGATAAGCAAAGTTGGATGTTGTTAAATTCCCTTCTAAAGAAATCAGCACCTCAGACAGCGACTTTAGATGCTCAGCCTTGAAGTAGTGAAAGATATCGCAATAAAATTTGAGTCCTGTGGCTGTCACACCACAGGACTCAAATGTAGCCATGTTTATCTCACCATGTAGCTAATCAAAGGTCACATTCAAGTTCTTTATCTTCAAGGACTAAATGGTACATAGCCATTTAAAATCACTTATGGTTGTATAACAGCTTAACCACATGATGGCAATACATGCACTCCTCTTGCTGGTCAATATTTTCTTAATTTGTTGACAGCAACTGTATTCCTCTTGAGTCCAAAACCTTAAGAGTATATTTACTACTCTTTCTAGACTGATAGATGTTAGTGTTTTTTATTCTTTAGATTGTGGGCTTTTATATCTTTAAACATATCTTATATTAATGAATTTGTTTTGACTATTTTTTTTTCAAGGTTTGAAAATAATCAGGCATGGGTTTGACAAGTGAAACTTCCCCAGAATCTGTGATAAGTTGCCAAGATGCTGTGGAGAGCTTTTAATTCAGTTTATTTATATAGCTCCAGGTCACATGTCATCTCAAGCCAATTTGCCACTGACTTGCAAGACATGCTCCTCCTGGATGAGTTTGTGGCAACGATCCAGGAGGAGCACGTCCATCTTTTTTCCATTTTCACTTTCAGAAAACTAGATTTTCTATTTACTTAGGTGATCTTTTGTATACCAGAACATTTAAGTGTAACTTACAGCAAAAAAAGCAGAAGTCTGTTTGGTCGTCTTCATAGTAATACACGTTGTTTACAATCATAAACTTCAGTTTTTATTGACATCTACCATAATACAGTTTCCATGTACAATTGTTATCGCACAGTTCAGGCTCACTAAAGATAAAACTGTTGACCTTTAGACAAGCAGCTTCATTCAAAACCTTAATGCACCTTATTACAGAGTGCTTTCCAGAAATAAAAAGAACCTACTACTACCGTGTGGAAAACAAAACACTATTTCTAGCTGCTATGTGGATGTTTAAAGGATCTAAGAGATGTGATGTAAAGAGGCAAAGGAGGAAGAAGAGAGAAGTCTGACATCATTAGCACATTCAGGGGAGAAAAAAAGGCGTGGCAGGTTGGCCATCCGAGCTGTGCAGCCGACAGCTGTGTGACATTTAGAGGAGACCAGCAGTCATTTGAGATAATGCTTTTTCAGCAGGAGCAGCTGTGATGTGGTTCGGTTTTATTAAGAGGCTAAATGAAGAGACATTAGAAAAAACGGGGTCAGTGGAGAGCAGTTTTAATAACACAAGGCGGCGGAGAAAGACTTGCTTTTCCTGAATTCACGTAAAATCTGTAAAAGAGCATCAATTTATTTCCTGGGTGCCTTATTATGGTAAACTTAAATTAGCCCTTTCCTTCATCTCCATATGTAAAAAGTTACATCCAGTTAAATTGATAAGAGCTTTTCTGATCAGCTAGTCTTCATTTAAGGTTTTTCAAGTATTCTGATTGTCTGTTTTTTTTACTTTGGCTGCTTTTCTGCTTTTTTCATTCGATTTTTAGGCTAATATGTTGTATATTATGGCCACCTAGATATTACCTTATGCTCTGAAAAATCCTAAAATAACACAGTTTGTCAAATAGAAAATAGGATATATGTTAATTGATTGTGATTCCTAAAGTGGCTTAAGGTGTTAACTTTACACACAGCAGGTAATTAAAAGCCTAAAGCCCTCTAATTCTATGTATGTGTTGTTATGATCTTAAACAGATTAGTTAACCTGCTTTTTTCTTCAATTTATGTTAAAAACTAAGGGTTTTCTACTCTAATCTCAAGTGAAGAATTAAGATACCAATTAAAAATATTATATAGTTGGTTTTAGGATTCCTTAACCAAAATCACGAAACCAAAGTGCACCCTCAGTGAGCCATGCAGCTGTTATCTTACAATATTGTGCATTATCATGTGCAGGTCATTGAAAAAATTTACAATGGGCTGATTACCTTATTATATGCATGGAAACTTTGCCATCCTTAATCTAAATGCTTATTTTTTCCCTAAGCAATAATATTTCCTTTGAGTTGGAAAATGTAATGGCTGCTGCAGCTTCCATTTGGCCTCTATGGTGTCACCTTCCCAGAATGCTATGCTCAGAAATTTAAAATAGCCTATCTCAGTGGAGTACAGTAGTCCAGCTAAAACATTATTAGATGAGCTTTATGACGTTCAAAGCACATTGCAAAATATTATGAGCTGTAACAGTACTGAAAACCTAAAAATCATCATAACTAAATTGCAAGTTGATCTGGAATAAGTTCACGCCTCATCTTTAGGGCCCCAGGATTTCCATGTTGCACAAAATAAAGACTTGAGAGTTGGAAAATGGGAAAGTTCATGGAACTTGTACATTTCAACTTATGCAAAAGTTGGCTAGATGTGCACACTGCAAAAATGATCTAGAAATAAGTAAAGGTTTCTTACATTAAGTGTATTTCCCCTTCATTTTAATTATCATATTAATTATCATATTAATAAGATAATATGCACTTAGATTAAGACAATGTTATTGTTTCTTTCTTGTTTTAAATGTAAATCGTCTTGTTCCATTGGCAAAGTGTCACTTGCCTAATCAACTTAAGAAAAAACTTATTTTAAGAAAAAATTACTTTTTTAGATTTAACTTTTTGCAGTACATGTGTCTGAATAATTTCAATGTAGAACCCCTGCAAAAATCCTGTTTTGCAAAATCCTATGCAAAATTCGCAAAAGTTTTGAACCACTGACCATACAGTCAGCATACGGAAAACGAATGTCCCTCGTATCATAAAACGACATTCTTTAAACTTTGATCCAGATTAAATTACATTTTCCTGCCTTTAATGCATTGCATTGAAAGCTCATCCCAGGTCTTCTCCATCATTGGTTACAAAGCCAAGGATCAGCATGAAAGGCTGCTGTAGCTAGTACCAAGCTGCTCAGCCACTGCCACTTTCCTGAAGACTGGAAATCAACCCCTTCTACCAGGTCTGGTGATGACAGGGAAAATTGTTTTCATAAAAACACTTTTTTATAAACTGTTTTAAAGCCTAGTTAAAAAGCTAACAGTTTATCCCTATATAGTGCTCTATATAGGGGTTAGGGCGGACGTGCGGACATGGCTATAGAGTTCTTGAACCAGATGCTGACATGTTTTCAGCAATATTTATAAAGTTGTGAGAAATTTTACTTAATAAGTGTTTATATAACAGTGTTTTATGTGTTTTCTAATCTGCTTATTAAACTTTGTAAAATATATATGACTGAAGAGTCCTTTAAATTGAGCTCCTTCATGTCCTTTGTCTTTAACAGAGCCATCGTCCTTCAGTTAGAGTGTCCCCTGCCATGAACAAAGGCTCCCTCTGCAATTTCAAGGGTTCCTAACCTATTTTGTAACACCTCTTAGGAATAATCACATGACATAGAGAATTAGTTATGTATCTGGTTATTGTTTTTCTGATTAGGAAAAAATGTCCTTTGAAATATTATCATTAGCCAATAATGTTTTATAACCCCTTTGATCTTGTATTGGTTTGAACACATTCCAACTGCTCTAAATTATTCTAAAACTGATTTAAACTCACTTCAAACATTTAAAGATAATCTTTGGTTTTCAAACATAAAATCCTTTCTGAACTGTCCGTACTGTGACATCATTTTATTGCTAATGGTTTTCCACCATTTTGATTCAGATTTTCCTTGTATGTGTAGATAGTATCAACTGTATTTAGTTTAGTTAGCTAATTTCATAGTTTTTAAATGGAATATGTTTAAGCTGTAGTTGGAACTGCTTTTACTAATTAATTATAATTTTAAAAATGGGTGGCACAATTAATTTATTCCACTAGTGCACATATTTAGCTGTTTCAGCTTGACTGGCTACTCATATCCCAGTTTTATCTGTTTTCCCAACACAAAACCACATTGGCGTGGTCTACTAAAGTGAATACATGTTAAATAAACTAACTAAATGCTGAACATATAAATCTGCATCTTGAAAAATTTAAGAATAGATTGCATTTCTATACTATTCCATTTGAGGCATGTGAGAGGGTGACGGTTATATACTCAATACTAGCAGAGTGATATCTATTCTAGCTATTCAACAAATACCAATTCAAAATGTAAATTCAGTACACTGGTTAAACCATGGGACATCACACTTGTAGACAGCACAATAATATTTCCATGTATACAGTTTATTTGCAAAACGTGTTTGCTAAATTTTACTAAAGGATGCATCTACTTGGTAAAATGTTAAATACAGCTGATAAAAAAAAAAAAAAAAAATATTACCCAGGGACCACTGGGTCTCACTGAATGCAGACAATGCCATTTTCTATATCAGGCTGCTGTCTAATCTAACAGTCTCCCTGCGTATCTGTGTGCACTGCTGCATTGTTTCTGTTGCACTTTAATTTCTTCAAACAAATTAATTTTGTTTACTCATGGTTAAAAGGAAAGTCCTTTTATTTGTCGAGTAGTGAAAGGCAATCAGTGGAATAAAGTTTCAAATGAAATCCAACTAAAAATGTTAATAAGCCAGAAACCATGGAGACATCAGGGGAAACCGAGCACGAGGAGCCAGGCAGAGACGAGGTAGGAAGACCACAGCAATGAGGAACCACAGACGACAAGAAACCAGCAAAGAGTGACAGCACAGAGAGACTATATATGGCTGACTGAACAAAGGCAGGGCTAACGAGCTGATAAGCAGCAGGTGTGAGTGGAGAGCAGTCTAGGAAGGAGCTAGAGGAAAGGAGACCAATACAAGAGGGCATTAAATATAAAATAAATAAAAATAGATAAAATAGATAAAGAATAAAAATATGAAAAATAATTAAAGTGTTAAAGGAGGGGCCATATTTTGTCATGTAACATGAAATCCACTTCTGTAAAATTATTAATGAGCCCATAAGCGCAGTAAAACTTTGCTCTTTGTATATTTGTTAACACATTGATTGTAAGACATAAGCTGCCTCTGAAATGCCTATTCCTGTTTAAGTGCAGAATATGCATTATGTGAAAAAGATTTCGTCCAAACGTTTATTTTGTTGGTTACTGCTGCAGGTACTGATTTATTAACAGGAGATAAACATTTAAGCGGGTTTAACTAACGTATTCTTAAACTAAAAATGTTGAAATATTTGATATATAAATCAATAATAAACTGTGAGAAAAATCTTAAAAAACTGAGCTCAACACCTGGTTACAGTTAAGTTAATAGTTACCTGTATAATACATTAACAGGGCAGGTTTATCTTTTTTCTTCAATTTTAGGAAGTTTGCAGGATTATGTCTTGCTGTATCAACATTTAGTTCACTTATGTTTACTAATTTATTAAAAGAAATCTAATTATAAACTCTGAGATGTTTTTTCTGTTTTTTTCTCCTGGCTGCAACCCTAAAATAGTTTCTTTGACAGTGAAACATTCTCTGCATCAAAGAAAATCTCTCTCTATTTGATGTTGTGTTATTTAAGGAACAAAGATTAAATAAAGCAAAGTGTCCAGACAGTAGTCATCTCGACAATTAAATAGGAGCTGAGACAGTTTCATCTTTTTGTCTGGGTTTTGGTTCAGCTAAGGCTCACAGATAAGGTGCATGGAGTTTCATTAAGGATCAAAGACAGTCTGGGACCTCTTAAAGGCCAAAGAAAGGGTCTCATATACATAATAAACTTAGCCAGGTGTGTCCACACTCTGGATGTCAATTTATTTTGCAGTTGAAATAAAAAAAAAAGAAGAAAAAAAAAAGATAAGAAAAGAAAAAAATGTGTGAAAAGTATGAAACTACCTGGAGTGAAGGGCATTCCTGATGCCACATTTGGGTCCCATTTTGAATCTCTTGAATCTGGCGTCAGTCTGTTTGGGCATCTGTAAGCTTAATGTTTTTTTTTCTTTCTTCATGGCTTTGTCAGTAGCAGAGGATATCTGAGTCCAGGGGGGGATTTACCATTAGGCAATACTAGGCAGTTGCCTAGGCCCTCAAATTCCTGGGGGTCTCATAAAACTCTGTGTACATTTAAGGTTAATGCAACTATTCCTTATTCCTTCTTAATGTTTTAGATAAAGATCCTTCCGCTAAAATGCCATCAGAACGCTTATTATATTAAGTGTGTCTCAGGCCCACTGATCTCTATTTATTCACTGGATTTCTGATTGGTAGTACGGGATTTAAGTGAAGCCACCGGCCTCCATATTGGTACTCCCTAGTTAGACCGATCACAATGTAAACAATATGTGTGCTACAGCATAGTACAACGATGATGTTCTCATTTTCAGGGTGACTTAAGACTTTTAATTTTATCACTTTGACACACATTTGCTGTTTCATAGCAAAAGTAGATTACTTTAAATTATAATAGAAAATAAATAGGTAAATCACATTGCATAGTCATTATGAAGTCAATGAAGTCTATAAATCATGAAATATAACATATTATACAAATCAATCACAATAAAATTAATTTGTTAATGGAGCATAGTAATACAGATGTGCCAAAAATGCTAAATGTAATATCCAAGTATTTATAACATTGTATTACAGTATTTACATGTTACATGTCTCATATTGCATGCTATATATATATATATATATATATATATATATATATATATATATATATATATATATATATATATATATATATATATATATATATGTTTGAGTTGCTTTTTTTTCCCGTCAATATAACTTCAGCAAAGTGAGCTTAGTGCTTGGAAAAAATCTTTCATTCTTTTTGAGACAGCATGGAAACAACTAAAAAAAAGGGACAAGAAGAGAGGGACAACACATAGAACAAATAATGTATGCCTATTAAAATGTCTGTATCTGTATAATGGGTCTATTTTAATTGTTGTCTTCTCAATTAATAGGGCCCCCTGCCTGTCTTTATTTAGGATCCCAAATTTCCTAAATCCAGCCATGTCTGAGTCAGCATATTGAAAGATAAAGGCTATGATTTAAACTTCTGTCTCAATGACAGATCTGCTTGCTTTGATCAGATTTTGTTAACCTGCCTGCAGTGATGAAATATTTTAATTCAGCGTGCACGGTGGGTCAAAATCTATTTCAGTTTGTTTTGGCTCCTCCCAGCATATGATGTTTTCAGAGCTCCTCTCCCAGAATAATCTTCTAAGTTCCCACTAAACAATAAGGCCTTCAATCTTCTTTTAACAATGCAGGTTAATTACAAACATACTGTCCTCATGGTACTCTCAGAATTTAGACAAGAGTTTGTATTCAGTGTTTTCATGTAAATAGTAATGACACCTTAAAAAAACTACATTTAAAAGAGATAACATTTTTATTTTTTCCTTTCCTTTTGAATGAGGATTAATTCAGTCGAATGACTACCTGATAAAAGTTGTTTTTTTTGACCAAACTAAAAACAAAAGTTTTAGCTCTTTTGATAAAATGTAGTTACTTCTACTTTAACTCTAACTGCACAAATACCACATACAATAAAAAAAACCTGTGGCTTTATTTATGATGATAACAGGATTCATCCAAAGCTTAAGTTGGGCAGCACTGTGGTGCTTTATCTTTTTATTCTAGCAACGAATTGACTGGACATTATTTATAAAGAATATTCAAACAAATCAAATTAGATTAAAAGTCTCATAAGCCTTTGTCTGCAGCCATGAAGAAATGAGAAAAGGAAAAAAATAATAATATAAGTAAAACATTTTTAATGAGGCACTTATAAATTGTCACCCTTAAAAGAAAAACATGTTTTTTCTTTTAAACACAGTAGCTCAACAATAACCAAAAAAGCACCAGAAAAAAAATGGTCTCCTTCAACAAAAGCAGAAAAAATCTGCAGTATTTCCATCAAGTTGATTTGGTTATCCAGTGTAAATATCTGCCATAAATTGCATGAAATTCTTTAAGTTTCAATAAAAACCTGATATTCTCTAACCTTTGATCCGAGGTACCCAAAAGTTATACTCAATAAGAGTAGCACCACATCATGATGTTTTTACTCTAGTAGAATTCAGATGTAGCCATCCGGGAATAGACTAAATATTGAAAACAATCTAGCCCCCTCCTGGCCCCCTGGTACATTTGATCTAGAACCGCCACTGGTTACAGCACCCCTGTCTTTAACCTAGATGAAGTGGCGTTGACCTATTATTCTTCTTAGACAAATAAACAACAAATAATAATAACGAAAAAAAAAAACGTAACACGCAGACTCTGTTGCCTTGTTTGTCAGCGCTAAAAGCAACAGAATGCTCACTGGGGGGACGCGGAATTTACAGTCAGGAACGATTTAGTTATTTCCGAGGGGCTCCTGAAGGCAGCATGAGGCAATAGCTCGGTGCGGGAGGTCGAACCGATCCAGACCACTCAGCCTTCATCCTCATCCGCTGCTGCAGCATCAGGACCCCTCCCCGCTCCATCCACAGCGCTTAAGGACGGTAAGAGCGCACCCCCCCCCACCCCCTTCACAGACACATCCATCAGTCCATCCATCAGAGCAGGTCGGACAGCCTCTGTCTGTCCCTCCATCCATCCCTCCATCAGACGGAGACGCGCAGGGCTGCGTGGAGAGAGGCTTAGATTATGCTGCTTGCTTCTTTTCCTTTTTATTTATCTAAAGGAATCTGTCATCATCGGCTGGAAAATCTGTAAATATATGAGCTTCAGTGTTCAGGGAATCGCTTCATCAAATGTGAGTAAAATTGGATCATGGAGAAAAAAATCCATGGATTTTCATCAGAGGCATTCTTGCATTTCTCTGCACGCAGCTGGTTCATTTCTCCTTTATTTTTACATGTTATGCATTTTTATGTCTATTTTTTTCTATTTTTTTTCTCTATTTTTTTTGTCTATTTTGAAAAAAATATGAGGGAAATGAAATGCATTTTTAATGTTTTCTTGCATCTTCTATTTCCTCTCCTCACCCAGATCCTGTAGGATGATGCTGCAGTTTGTTTAAATGTGTGAGCTGTTAGGGCCTGCAGCCTCCCTTACTTGTGGCGCTCAATCTCTCAGCTGCCCTCAGTAGATCCAGGAGAGCCTCATTTTTTAGGGTGGTTAAAAACAGGCCCAAACATAACAGCTGAGGAGAATTTTCAATTGGTCCCCAGCAGGGTGTAGATTAGGTTGAACTCAATGGATGACTACCATCTTATGCAACTGGCTGGAACAGCAAAAAAAAAAAAAGCCTAAAAATAGCAGAGAGAGACAACCTGACTGCTGTTTTAATCCTGAAACATACTAAGAAGGGACTTTTTGTTTCTCATTTTAATGTTGGTTATTTTGACACAAAACTCTATGGCATGTATTTGTTCTGCCACTGAGCCAGGTGAGCCCAATCTGCACAAATTAATTCAGTGTGCAGATTGGACTCACCAGTGACTGGGCAAAACAAATACATGCCATGTAGATGACATGTTGACTCCACATCTCTCACCTCTGCTCATATGGTGTTTATGTTTACAAAAAACTAAAAGAAGGCTTCATGTTGATTTTTTGTGAATTTTAACATATTATTTATAAAAAGGAAAAATCTAGATGTGGAGAACTAAGGTTCGCTGGTTGTCTGGCACACTAAAGGAGTTCAAGTTAAAGAGAATCACAAGAAGAGAGATTCAGCAAAAAAGATATTCCTTTGGTTAGGGCTTTGGATGGAATACCATCAGGGGTAATCATCTGGCAAAGAGAGAAGGGCGAGAAGCCCAAAAAGCCCTTAAACAAGGTCAGAGCCCGAAATAATAGAACGAGAGATCCAAGACCATTCCTCAGGTCCATAACCTTCCCAATCCACCAGATACTGAAGACCCCCTCTTCGACCAAGACCATCCAAAATCCTTCACACAATAAAGGCCGGATCACGGGTGATTGGTGGGGGACTGGAAGGATGGTAAAGAGGACTAGACAGGACAGGCTTGATCAGAGAGATGTGAAAAACAGGAAGAACCTTTAAATGATCCAGCAGCTTGAGGTGAACTGCAGAGCAGCTGAACACTGCCTGGATTTCAAAGGAACCTGGGAAAGAGTTTGCGATTAGAAGCCTTTTAGTTAATGTCAAAAGTTGATAGCCAAACCCTTTATCCAGGTGAGTACTTGGGAGCAGGAGTCCTTCTCCGATTGGCTAGACGTTAATTTGTTTTCACTGACCGGTTATAGGGTTGGTTGGTATCCTACAGTAGAGAGGACCCAAATGGAGACAGGAAGTGAGACAGTTATGTGCATATTTGACCCAAGGCAACTAAGTACTCCATGATGATGGGTGTGACAAACAGAGGCAGCTGAGTGATGCCTCAAGCTCAAGGATTTATGCTTTCGAATTGACTATTTGTTTTGGGTATGAAAACCTAAACTGAGTAGTCTTTGCCCCAAAGAAAAGCAAAACTCCTTTCAGACCCTGAATACTAATTGCTGGCTCCTGTCTGACAGGATTTCATAAGGGACTCCGTGAAGGCGAAAAACATGATTAAACAGGAGCTGAGCTGTCTCAAGGAGGATGGAAGTCAACAAAGAAGGATGAGGTGGCAGGCTTTGGAGAAGTGGTTGATTATAGCGAGGATGGTGGTGAAACCCTTAGATGGTAGTAGTCCAGTAAAAAGATCCAAGGCAATATGAGACCACTGATGTTTAAGGATAAGCAATGGTTGAAGAAGACCACTTGGAGGCTGGTGACTAGCTTTGTTGCTGGCACATACTGGAGACTCTTGAAGATTTTAATATCCTTATATTGCAGGCTCCAGAAATTTCATTAAGGAGTGTGATTTCAGTGTGTGTTTGGTTGATTTCAGGATGGCAGGAGAATTTGGCATGTGGGCCCAGATAATGAGGCAGGACCTAAGAGAAAGCAGGAACATAAACCCGGTTTGGAGGTCCAGTGTGAAGGGTACGGTTTGGAGCGCTGAGCTTCCAGGACTTGATCCTTTATTTCTATGATAAGGCCCCCACAATTCAGGAAGGTTTAATGAAAGTTGGGATAATGGTCACTGGAGTGTTGCCTTGAGAGAGCATCAGGTTTTTTGTTTCTAGAGCCTGGGCAGTAAGAAATGATGAAGATAAAAAGGGAAAACAGAGACCAACGTTTGTCTAGGTTTCAGATGTTGTGCCTTTCGGAGATAGGACAGCTTCTTGTGGTCAGTCCACAAAATGACAGGATGTTCAGCCCCCTCCAACCAGTTGAGAAATGTTCTCAGGTGTGCAGCAACATGTGTCAGCCCAGCAACCTGCAAAGAACCTCTCTTTGACAGGGAGTTCACTTACACCAGAAAAACAGCAAAACCCCAGAGACCCTAACAAAGGGTTTCTTTAAAATGAATAAAAGGATGACACATACATAAAATATAAAATCAAACATAAAGTCTTTAAAGTTATATAATTCTAATACAGGTGCAGCACTGACAGGCTTAAAAGGGTCACTTTGACTTCAGATTACTCAACCTGTTCTAACATTTGAGTACTCAATCAAGTAGGCCAGTTCTCTTCAGGTTCTTAAGAAGGTCTTATTAAGCTAGTAGAGGGCTCTTTGTGATCACTTGTTTTTTTTAGCATGCATAAAAAGATAAATGCTACAATTTGGTGGTACCATTTAGGGTACTGGCTTCAAATTGTTGGACACCTTTGTTCCAATCATTTTCATATCTGTAGGAATATAAAACCCTGCAGCTAACTTTGCAGTATGCTTCAGTACAGTACAAGTGCTTCTCAGGCGCTCAGTAATTTCCTGCCTTCTACCGTGGTAGGGGGCTACAGGTACAATACGTTTTAATTAAATGTTCTTAGTATTATGTATGCAACAGTTGGCTAGAAGGTTATGGTGCTTCCCTGTGATTTAGCTGTTCTTCAACAGTCTAAGTCATTTAAGACAACGGCATGGTCAGAACCTTGCTGGACCCTTTCGGAAATTTTTTCTTTGGGTGAGTCCAGGCTTCAGTCTGACAGACCACCTTTGAATGAATCAGAGAGGAGATTTAAAGCCAGATTCTTTTGTCCTGAAAGATGATCTGGAATCCTGGGCTGACATAATAAACACTATTGTTAAAGAATAGGATGCCGCTCGAGGTTGTGAGAAAAGGCAGACGAGCAAATATGTTTGGTTATATAATATTGGCAGCCTGTTGGGGCCCTGGGTATAATAGGAGGAAGCAGGGAGAGTGTAGCCATGATGTGTGGTCCTGGAGTGAGAATTTAAAGCATCATTGCTTTACACCATCACCCTGTCACACCCACATCATGTTGGCAGAGCTCCAAGTAAGATATTTCAGCTCTGTTGGTACATATGTTCTGCTCTTCTGCTGCTCTGGTTTTAAGCAACAGGATAAGACCAAATACGGTTCCCTTAATTCATGATTTGGGAGGTGGTTTATAAGTTAGTGTGCTGATAGTTTAAACTGAGCAGTTTTTCCCTTAGTGATCAGTACCACTTATTATGCACATGACAAGTCTCTAGTTCATCCTGTTTTTATAATATTATCTAACTAAGCTCTGCTGTGTCTTGCCTTGATTTGGAAATAGCTTTTCTTGCTTTTGTTTCTTCATGGTTGGATTAATGCAATGTTCTGCACACGTCTTAGCAAAATATCACTAGAACTGTCGATATGTTGCTGTTAGGCGTTCGATGTGGCTCCAGTCTTGATGCAAGAACTCTGGGTTCATTTTAGAGTTCAGTTTAAGAATCCTTATGAGCTCCTCACCTGTCAACCACATATTTGTTTTTGCAGTGAAAGGTTCATCATATATATTTTTTTTTACTTACCTTCATGTATATAAAAAAAAAAAAAAGATTTCTCATTTGATTAAATATGAAAATCCCTACATTTTTAAGTCTGTGAATTCAACCACCTATTGCTTTCTGTAAAGATAACCTTATTGTAGTTACTTAATTTTGCGAATACATGTAATTCATTTAAAGGAAAATGTTTATTGTGCTGCATTTTTCAACCCATTAAAAGTAAGTCCTAATTTATGGATCCTAAATAGGCTTATATTAAAACTTTATATAAAAAAAAATATTCAACTCATTAAGCTCCGCTCACTGTCCGCAATACCAGTCGCTGTCTGATATTGTTTCAATTATATTTAAAAGTTATAAAGGAGCCTGCTGCATATCTTTCTTTTTTATATTGATTAAACTCATTTTGTTGTCAACTAAACAGTTGATACTTAGATTATAAACAAGCCCTTCTGAGACACTGGAGGTTTGCATCCTTTGTTGAGATCTTTTGTCTTCTGACCTTTTTACACAATCTGAAGCTCAGGTCCGCCATGATTCTGGAAAAAGTGTCTCTTAAGTAACATAGTTTTATGAACTCATCATCCAACTGGAATGAGATCAGCTCAGATTCTTTGTACTGGTAGATCCTCCAGCAGAAAGAGCCAGAGTAGCACACCCTTACCGCTCTTCCCCTGCAGACATCCAGGATGCTTTAGTGGTGGGTGAAGCCGAACGCTGAGCTCAGCAGGAAGGGACAGGGCGGGGACAGATTGGATGCCCAGTAACAGGAACCATCTCTGTGCTGAGCTGAGAGCGTACTCAGCTCTGCTGAAATGAAACCCTGCAGTATGAACATCTGTTCCCTTCACAGACTAAATCTGTCATTCCAGAGCTGCTGTTTGACTCCAGTATTAAACAAAATCAAAGTAATCCTGGATGACAAAAGCAAACACAAGGATCTTCACCAATGCAAGCAGTGATAGCTTCCATGGTTACGGTATATGGTTTAATATAATGTTTTAAACCTCATTGCTTCTAAATGCATCACATTTTACCTCAATATATATAAAAAGTCTATATTTAAATATGCAAGAGAATAAGAATTTTGCACAAAAAAAAAAAATCTTTATATAAATAGTCTTAGGCCAGAATTTTTGATATGTAATTTAAACAAAAACAGATTTGCAACTTTGTGATGAGGATATTGCAGAGTATTAAGACTAAACAATATACTAACCAGATATCTAATAGAAAATCCATTTGACTGTTTTATCTGCTTTTACTAGATAAGTCAGAAGCAGAAAAAAAAGAAGATGTATTTCCTTAAAGCCATGTTGCACTTCATAGGCAAATATTTGCACCCTTTTCTCTAAGGATACAAATCCAGAGGTAAAGAAGATGAGCTCTGAGCAGGGGTGGGCTGACCATGGGGAGCAATGCGACATACTCCCTGTAGCCTGGATGCTTGTCTGGCCTACTTAGTGGCTGTAAAATGCAGAGACCAGTGCCACTGTTTGGGTTGCACTTGACTTTTTAAAATAAAAAAATCAATTCCTTTCCATTGCATTAACTTGATAACTTCCTTGCTGAAGTCCCCACAGACTGACCAGTAGCAATTAGGAAAACACAGGTGCACATATGATATGGTGCACGTCCAGCCGCTAGCCTGCCTGTATAGCTTGTAAAATGGAGGGAGAGAGACAGTTAAGAAGAAAATAGCTTTTAAAATAAGAGGGAGAGAGAGAAAGAGAGTAAAAAAAAAAGAAGAGCTGCTAGTATCAGCTGTGCTGCAACACCTTCTTTATAGATGTTGAAGCTAGGCCTGTTTGTCAGTGTAATCCTGGTTCCCTGACTGTGACTAACTATATGTGTTCTTGTTCATCCTCTGACATGGGAGCTGGCTCGGAGCTTGCCTGTGGAGCTGGTTGACAGTTGCCCTTTTTATTTCTGCTTCTTTCTGTATGTCTTCTTCTGTCTCCTTGAACCCCAGTCTGCCTAGGCCTAGGCCGCTCACACTCAGCCTGGTTCTGCTGAAGTTTTCCTCTCCACTGTCGCTACAAGCATGCTTGGTGTGACCGATTGCCTTCGAGACAATGAGTCAATGCAATCAGCTGGTTCTCCTTAGATAGAAAACTTTGTACCAATCTGATTTTATGATCAGGTTGAATTGTCTCTGTCTCTGTAAAGAGCCGTTAGATGATATGTGTTGTGAATTGGCCCAATATAAATAAAATAAATTGAATTAAATAGTAAAGTCCTGTAAAATAACGTTGGGAAACAGCTAAGACATAAACACTAGTGATGAAAAAGTGAAAACCACTTTGAGGAACCTGAAATTACTAACAAATGTTAGAAATGCTACAAAGTCTAGAAATTTAGACTTTGGTTGCACTTCATAAGCCTGGGTAAAAGATTATATTATTAATAAAATCCTCTATTATCTAATCAGGAAACATCCGAACAAGATTAAGAACATACCGGTATTTGTTTTGAACTTGCTAATGCACATCAATTAGTGAACTTAAATTGATGGTGCTTTTAGAATCTTTTATTTGCTGTTATCATCACATTATAAAAGGGAAGTTAACATTTTCATCACACCATCAAGATTTATTCTTATCCCCACCAAAACCAGAAAAATAGGATAGACTGTTACACCTGATCCATGAGTAAATACTCTTTTCCCGTAGCCAAACTAGCATCTGTAAATGTATGAAGGGCTATTTTCAGATGCATCCAACTTTTAGTTTGAGGTTATTTCAATCATTTGTCAGAGAAAACCACAACACATTCAGGCTGCATGTTAGACATTGTTGCGTTCCTACAGGGCATGATAACTACAGTATTATAACCATTTAAATAAGAATAATACTTTTTTTGTATTGTCTTTGTAGACAGAGACTGTCATTCAGGTAATTTAAAATTGTCCAAGTCAAATTAGCCAAAGGAATAATATTTCTGCCCATAGATAGACTTAGAA
This sequence comes from Cyprinodon variegatus, assembly GCF_000732505.1. Taxonomy (NCBI): domain Eukaryota; kingdom Metazoa; phylum Chordata; class Actinopteri; order Cyprinodontiformes; family Cyprinodontidae; genus Cyprinodon; species Cyprinodon variegatus. The sequence goes on from NW_015150777.1 coordinate 672,221, forward strand.
TATTATTGATTATAAATGATTGGCTTCATATTTATAGTTTCATAGTAATAGATTTTTAACCATAATTAGATCTTTTAAACCAATAAACAAAGACTGCTGCACTCCAGGCTCACTTCAGTGCTGTGTTTATTTCCCTGGAGGCTCACTTCTTCACTTTTAATACATCGGGCAGAGAAAGCAGAAGGTACAACTCAGCTCCATGTCATGGTTATGTCCCTCAGAGGACATGTCTGCTGGAGTTTCTCCTCATATCTTTGTGTCCCTGCAGCTTTGAGTCATATTTCAGTCAAATACTGAATTCCTTAACTGCACTGCTTCTGTGTGGCTTTCATTGTTTTTTTGTGTGTCATGCATGACACAAAAAAACATGACATGCCAAGGAGGAACATTCCATCTGAAAGAAATCCAACTTTCATTTTTAGATAACTTCCTTTTAAATCATTAATTAACCAGATTTTTTGAGAATTTTTAAAGATACTAGAGCTGTATAAACATATTTTTAGAGAATCTCTCATAGAGCCAAATCGATTCCAACACTCAAAACTCCAGTTTTTTACCCTTGTTTTGCTTTTTTTTTGGTTAAGTCTAAGAAATGTAACAGAAACGAGAAACGACATAGCCATTTCTCAAGGATCTGTCAACACCTGAGCTTCATCTCACAAGACTTCAACCTACTTTTTGTTTTTTTAGTGTATGTTAGCATCATAACCAGAAGTACATATTTATATGTTTGGATCCCTCAAAATTGATAAAACAATAATTTATATATATATATTTTTTTTTATTGGCATTGAAACAGTATAGATGTTCTGTTGATTTAATATTTTAATAAATTATTTGTTGATGAAAATTAGAAAAAAAGTGTGTAATTTGAATGACTGTAAAGTTTTACGGAGGTTTATTCAAAAGTTTACATGTAGAAATTGTGGCACGATCTGTAAAAAGCTAAAATTAAACATTATCCTGTAGAAAAATGAGAACAGCTGAAATATATCATCTAAACTAGTTGCATTCATTTGTAGTGTTTCTATATCAGACTTTATTGGCTAAATGTGAGTGTAATTACAGTACAGTGACATGAGCAGCCCTGATGAGATTAATGATTCTCTCTGATCACTCATAATGAAGCAAAGTTATTGCTTTCGTTATGCAAGAATACCATCAATCGGTGTCAAATGATAACTGAATCTCAATATAAAACAGGTCATTGCTTGAAAGTTTGACTGCCTTAAAGCCTCAGTGTAATTTCATTTTAAATGACTAAAGAGTGTTTAAAATTATTGGTACAAAAAATTGTCATATTTTGTCATATTTTTAACTGCTGCCAGTATTGCATCACTTAGAATCAGTCATAGTGGTATGTATGATAAGTGTTCCACATTTAAAAAATAGAAACTGTTTGCATTAGGGTCTTAAAACCAGTGGCCTGGGTTTGGTTGTGACTTGAAATGAAAACGTGCAGCTGCCTTTGGCATCTTCAGAGCTTTTCCCATCATGCACCAGATGCGGGAGTGTGTAGGCTCACTATGATTTGGATTCATCCTGGGAGGCTGTATGCACCCACTCATCATTAGACCGCTCATTTCTTCTCGAGCTCTTTGCTCTCTTCTAATCTAAGTAAAACCCTTAAATATCATCGACCTTCAGATAGCGAACTCATGTTAAAGTGGTATGGATCTGTTATAGCTTTATGTTAAAGTTATAAACCCCAGCCCTGCTTTTATTTATTTATTTATTTTTTATTTAAAACATCCAGACTTCCTTCTTATTTTTAAAAGTGAACTGAATCAGGGGTTCAGTGCTTATATAAATATTACTGGAAATTCTGGCTACTTGGTAGCAAGATGTAAACAAGCTAACCAAAATGTAAAAAGGCTCTTCCAGTGAATGTCTCATCGGGATTTATTCATAAAATGCAAGGACAGCCACTGCTGAGCCAGAGAAACCCACTAAGAACAAAACTGCACTCTCTAATGTGAAATATGAACAAGGTTCATCTCCAGGTGTTTGCACACATAAGGTCATTTGGTGTTTGGATGTATGAGGTCCAATTTACTGAAAATATAGAAAACAGATAAAGAAATAACGAAGCCAGTTAAAAATAGTTTCCATCCAATAAATAAAATAGGCTACTGTATATAGATTAAATTTGTTTAAGCTATTTTATATAAATAAATTCATATTAGGTAAAGTAAAATAATAGGCCCTCCAAACTACGGGGCACTCCTTAAAACTTGTAAAAATGGAAGTATATTCCACTGCATATGCATAAGTTTAAACAGAGATTTTCTGATAAATCCAACCTTTAATCAAGATTTTCAGTGGAGAAACAATTTGTGGGAAATTACTTTTTTTTTCTTTTGTTAAAATAGTTAGACCAGTAATGGCAGGGCTCAGGGGTTAGGGGTTCAGAAGTAGAAAAAAAAACATTGTTTGTGTTTTGTGATTTAATATACACACTAAGCAGTGGATAAACCAACACATTGTTGCCTCTGAAAGGGTGAGGCTTTAATCTCTCATTTATGGAGGCATGGAAGTGACTCTATGCATGAGATCCATGGGTCATCCATTTATGGACGTAAAGAGAAATACAAAAACCTTTTAGCAACAAACACCCCTGGTGGGTCTGGTCTCAAATAGTGGATTAATATGTGTAAAAGCAGGTCACAGCTATTATTAATTTATTTTATTTATTTATTTTTTTCTTTATTTAACCAGGTAAACCCCATTGAGATCTGGATCTCATTTTCAAGGGGGACTTGGGAAGAGATCTGCAATACACTGCAACCTGGTTACAAAAAATAAAACCAATTAATACATATGCACGAATTCAAAACAATAAAAACTATTTAAAAGCAGTGACACTGTTTCATAGAAGCTTGTTGTCTATCTTTAAGAACTGCTCCAAATAAGTCCAATGAAATATTGTCTGACATCTTGAGCTCAGACTGGAGCTGATTCCACGCTGTAGGAGCAAACACACTGAATGCTTTCTTGCCTTTAGTTCGAACATGAGGAACATGTAGAAGAATAAAGTCATTAGAGTGTAAAAAATGTGAACTACTACATCTATGCAAAAGAGAGCTTAAGTATGTTGGTGTTAGTCCAAGGAGAGATTTATATATTAGGATCATCAAATGATTGTTTCTTCGAACACTTAAAGGAGGCCAATCAGCTTTTGCATAAAAATCACAATGATGTATCAAACGTCTGCTACCAGTTATAAGCATTAAAGCACAATGATAAACAGTATTCAGTGATTTCAGACATTTGGTTGAAGCATTCATATATAAATCTTCATAATCCAGAAGTGGCAGGAATGTTGCCGCTACGAATTTACTTCTAGCTTTGAGTGAGAAACACGATCCATTTCGATAATAAAACCCAATCTTTTTCAATGTTTGTAATAGATTTACTATGTGATTTTTAAAAGAAAGATCATTATCTAGAATAAAACCAAGATATTTATAATTACTCACAAACTCAATTTGTGCACCTACTGCAGTTGTAGATAATGAAGGGATTCCTGGTAGTTTAGCAGAGTGTGAGAAAACCATTGCCTTAGTCTTATCCACATTCATGGTTTAATCATAATTATGGTGGGGGTGGGCTGTGTGATGCCTTTTCTCTCTTGAAAGTCCAAGGAACCTTGTAGAATGGTGTGAACTCAGATTGTAAATCACCCCATGGCTTTCGTCAGAAAATGAAAATGGGTCCAATTGGTTCATTCAGCGGGGGGAGAAAGGCTTGGACAGAACTGACAAGAAACATTTAGGCTGAGCTGAAGGGAGGAGAGCATCACATAGGGACTCCCTCTCTTTAGTTTTGTGCAGCATTATAGATAAATAGTCTTATGGTTAATAAGGGGATTGTTACACAGTGTTTATAGCAGGGGAGCCAATCATTCTGCTAAGTGGGATTTCTGTCAAATTAATTGGTTCTTAATAAAGGCAATTTTCTTCTCCTGAATAAATGTCTTAAAGGTTAGATCTTGAATTTTTATGTTTTTTTCCCCAGTCATTTTTATGTTGTGGGAAAGTGCTGTAAATAGCAAACGTGATTTATAGCTTGTTTTTGCTACAATACCTCTGAAAAGAACAGCTGAATAGAATCTAGAAATTGGCTTTTAGATTAACCTTAAAGATTAATGTACTTCAGATTCCAATGACAGGAGGACATTCCTCGTATTTTTGTACATGCAATCAGCTCACATTGCTGTATTTTCAGAGAACAGGTTGAATTTCCTCTCTATGGATTTTATTGTTCAGTGAGAGGCGCTATGGTGACTCAGAGGTTGGTTTTTATTGAACAACCTGGATAATAAAAGCAGCCTCCTCGTTGCTGCAGCCATTTTCTGTCTCAGAGCCCATGAGGCTCAGCGAGGGGCGGATTTCCCCTATTCGACTCGGTTAATCCTCTGTTATTAGAGCCAAGCATTCGGCCAAACTACATACATAAGTCTGTGAGGTCCACACTGTGTTAAGAGAATGGGATCCCATGAAAAGATGAATAAAGGTGTGGACATAACCGAAAATGTTTTTATATCTTTTGCAATTGGACTGAGAGGAGCGAGACGTTTGATTGGGTGCCTCACATGACGAGCTTTTAAATCAGCTGTAAGCTGTCGGTGTCAACATTTTTAGGATTTAGTGTCACTTTTATTCACATCTGAGTTTTTTCCCCTGTTTCAGACTCAAACAGCTGAGACTGATATCAGTTCTGAGGTTGTTAAAAAACCAAAAAGAAAAAAAAAAAGGCATAAATTGCCAGTTAGGGGTTTGGAAGATGCGGTCCAGTTGCTATCAATATTATAATTTATCAAATTTACATTCATTCACTCATATAATTAGTAAGTTAAGAAGTGTTAAATTTGAAATAAAAACACTTAGTCATAAATATATCTATGTTAATGTTTATGTTTATGTACTTATTCAAAAATAAATGTGAACTTCCAGTTAGATTTTCAGTTTCATTTTCTTAACTTTGACAATGTTCTTTGTTGCACGTTGCAAGACTTTTTGTGATAATGTCTAATGTCACTGACTCTTTAAATTGGGTATTTTGTCTGATTTTGCACTAAGTACAGATTGTACCTTTAGAATATGCTCCGCTTTCCTCTGTCATCATTTGCAGATACATATCTTCACTTCGCTGAATCTGATAAAGGTCAAATATTGATTGCAGGATTTAGGAATAGCTCCAACAAAGTGATTTCCAAAAAGCTATGAGATGAAACTGGCTTTGATTCTGTCAAGTCAGGTTGTAGACAGTCAAAAGTAAACCTTTAAAAGAAAAGCCAAGCTGTTATACCAGTGTATCTCAAAAGATCATGGTGGAATCTATTTTCTTGGAAGGAAGGAACTACTTAAAACTCATGCAGGGCACTGGATGTAAAGAGCTTGAGGAGTTTAGTTTATAAATAACTAAACAAGATGCTTTTATTTTAACTTTCACTCTTGCATCTGGTCGATTCATTCTGCTGAATAAAATAAAATACCACATCAAAATTGTAGTCTTCACATCATCATTGTTGACCTAAACAATTTGCAAAGGATATTTATTAATGGAATAAAACACTGTTGCAAAGAAAGTAACAATATAAGGCTAACAAATACAGTTCATTGCATACTGCACTGCTCTTTTCTGTAAATGTGAAAGAAAGAGTAGCTTCTGCATGAATTTAACATCAACGTTCAACAGGTTTTCTGCTAAGTTTAGGTTCTTCTAATTAAGGGTCTGCAAGCTAATAAAGCTGCTGCTGGTGTTGTCCTTGTGCAGCATGTGATGCTGCGCACATGCTCTCATGCAATGAATGCCTCCCCTCCCTCTGACAGAAATGCTGCAATGCGTCTTCCTCAGCTAGCACTGGGTCAGTGTAACCACAGCAGCAGGTGGAGCTTTACCATATAAACAGCCAATGAGACTGATAGCAGAGGATTTTTTTTATATGTTTGCCGTGTTGCTGTATTTGTTAATAATTTGACCCATTAGTGTAGGTTTTAGTACAGAGAGCAATTTATAAAGAGTGGAAACGGGTGGGGGGGTTGAAGATGCCTGCAAGGGATCCATCCTCACTAAATGATTCAAACATTAAAGTGAAATTAAAGAAGAAGCTCTGAATTTTTTTTAACTTATCTTTGAAGTACAACCTTATTTATGTCTCATTTTTCAAAAAATTTAATTACAGTTTCAATGACCTTCAAATTTTGCTTCCTAATCAAAGTATTTGAGCTGCAGCATCAATAATGTTGGACAGAAATTTAAGTTATACCTTTTGGATCATAGTGACATCTCTTTTCAAGTTTTTTTTTGTTGGCTGCTGGCTCCATCTGATAATCACAGGAAATGCTTTGTGTTTAAGAGCAGGTCTGATTTTTTTTGTTTTGTTTGTTTTTTGTAGGTCAGAGAACTCTTCAGTACCAGAATGATGTCCTTCAGACTGTAGTGTTGGTGAACCCATCAGAGGAAACCGTTTGTTTAGAGGTGCGTCTCCTTCCATAAGACACCCTGATGAGAAAATTTGTAGCAATTATGGATGATAAACTTTTATTAATATGAAAACATGCAGTTTTACCATCCATCCTCCCTTTTATATATGGCCAGTGAGGACTTGGCGAGGTTTTACAGATGTGTTTTGGTCCACCTCTCTTTCCCAAATGTTGAATATGATCAAAAGTCTTAATGAGACAGGTCTTTTTAATGTTTAAAGATGTCTTAGGTTTTAAAAAAGAAAATAGTCACCTGAAATAAAAAGATACTAATTTTGTTCTTGAGAAGAAAAACAGTCTGATTTTCTTAGATGATCTATTTTTGGTATTAAATGAAATAGAGGTTGCATCCGTACAGAAGCTGTCAAAATATTCATTTTAACTACCTAGCAGCTCTTTAGTTTGGGTCTGAATGTTTGAACTTTTTGTTATTGATGTTTAACGAAGATGTTTAACTGTCTTTGTTGGAACATTTTCTTTTACAGTTATTAACCTGGCTAATGCCATGCTACACATTTAAGACATTCCACAGAGTATTTTGCTTTTGATTCGTGATTTTTTTTGTGTGTTTGTCCTTCACCCAGACAAGTTATTTGATTACTGACGCTGCTACTAATAAGTTGCTCGTTCTGAGCGGCCTGAGTTCTGACCAGGGAGGTGACATTCTTCTGGAAAGTGGAGCTTTCACTTGGCAACACTTTTCTGATATCATCTCTAACCCTCAAGTAAGCTTTTGACTTCATAAAGCCATAGACTCTTCAGATTAATAAATGTATGATAAATGTATTATAGAGCTCCCTCTCCTCTGTTTCTGCATTTTAGGTCATTGAAGTCCTGTCCAGGGCCTCCTCAGAGCTCCAATCCAAGCTTACTGTTTCTTGCCAGGGAGACGGAGGCTGGAGCTCCCTGGGCCAAAGCCAGGAGCAGCAGCCACTCCTTAATAGTCTTGAATATCGCTTAAACCCTGAGCCCCATCTACCCAACATGGATGGAGTCACAGAGTTCACAGAATATGTCTCGGAAACAGTGGATGTACCATCACCTTTCGAGCTTCTGGAGCCACCAACCTCTGGTGGGTTTCTGAAGCTGTCCAAACCTTGCTGCTATATATTTCCTGGAGGCAGGGGAGACTCTGCTCTTTTTGCCGTCAATGGATTCAACATCCTTGTGGATGGAGGGTCAGAGAGGAAGGCCTGCTTCTGGAAGTTAGTTCGACACCTAGATAGGATCGATTCAGTCCTGCTCACTCACATTGGAGCAGACAACCTGCCTGGAATAAATGGGTTGTTCCAAAGAAAGATTGCAGAGCAGGAAGAAGAAAAGAACCAGGGGTGTGGTTCCAGTAGTAATAGTGACTGGATGAAGAACTTAATTTCCCCTGAGCTTGGGATTGTGTTTTTTAATGTCCCTGAAAAGCTAAGGATGCCAGAGTCTACAATGAAGGTAAAGCGGAGCATTGAAGAAGCATCTCTCACATTGCAATACCTCAACAAGCTTGGCATAACACCAGAGCCTCTTCACAGGGTAGTCAGCAACACCATTGAACCAATAACACTGTTCCACAAACTTGGTGTGGGAAAGCTTGATATGTACATCTTGAACCCTGTAAAGGAAAGCAAAGAAATGCAGTTTTTGATGCAAAAATGGGCAGGGAATAGTAAAGCCAAGACAGGAATCATGATGTCGAATGGAAAGGAAGGAGAAATTTCTGTCCCTTATCTAACTTCGGTTACTGCTTTAATTATTTGGATCCCACACCGACCCACAGAAAAGATAGTGCGCGTTCTGTTTCCTGGAAATGCACCGCAAAATAAAATCTTTGAGGGCCTTGAGAAGTTAAAACACCTGGATTTCCTGCGATACCCAGTGGCCACTCAGAAAGACATATCATCTGGCGCACCACCCGCAATCATCAAGCAAACTAAAATAAGGTCAAGAACAGACAGCAAAGAGAGTCTCAAATCTTCCCCAAAACCTCATGCTAAAGCTTCTAAGAAAGAAGCCAGTGGACAAGAGGAGGAGTCAAAAAGTGAAGCCACTAAAGACAATAAAGTTGAGAAGAAAGAGGAGAAGAAACCCAAAAGTGACAGTTTAAAAGCCACCAAACAGCAAAAAAACAGTGAGGTGGCTCCTGGGGCCGAGAAGATACCAAAAAAGAAAATTTCCAAGGAAAAATCTACAAAAAAAGAGAAAGCATCTAAGATGGATGAAAAGAAAGACAAGGAGAAGAAGGAAACCAAAAAAGAAAAGGTAAAGAAAGATGAGAATATAAGGAAGGAAGAGAAAAAGGAGAGCAAGGCAAAGGATGACAAAAAGAAAGACCAAGGTAAACCGGAGCTGAGAAAAATCACCAAGCCTGACCTGAAGCCGCTCACCCCTGAAGTGAGAAAAACTCTGCATAAGGCCAAGGGTCTGGCTAAGCCGAAGTCTGACAAAAATAAAGCTGTTAAAGATGAAGCAAACGAGAAAAGGCCAGTTCCAAAGAACATCACTGAAGAGGTCGCAGCAGCAGCTCTGGCTGATAGGTCCATCATGTCCTCACCAGAAGACCTCACTGAGGACTTTGAGGCTCTAAAACAAGAGGAGATTTCCAAACAGAAGACAGGGTTTGTCCATAGTGATGTAATTCCAGTCAACTCAAATACTAAAGTTTCTTCTCAAGCTGTGCCCGATGAGAAAATAATGTCCACCATGGAGGTTAAGCTTGTTGGATCTGAATCCCCTGTTACTCAAGAAGACAACAAAAGCAATCAAGTTCTGGCTACTCAACAAAAAGATGTGAGTCATGGCTTTGACAAGTATGAAGAGGAGAAAACAGAGAGATGTGACTTTTTAAAAGAAACCGTGAGTGACAGATCCAAGAAAAGTGAGAGCTCAGAGGAGGAGGGTGATGTGATTGAGAAAGCTGAACTAGAAGGGACAGAAGATGATGAGGTCATGAAAATAAAAACAGAGGAGGTGAAAAAGGAGTGGGACACCAAACCAGCTGAGCAAAAAACAGCCACTGCACCTCTACCAGTCTCTGCCTCTGAACAGTTTTCCTTCATCCAAGATGAGACCATCCCTGGATACTCAGAGACAGAGCAGACAATTTCTGATGAGGAGATTCACGAGGAACCTGAAGACAAGATCCCACAGCTGCGTTACGATGTGGGTTCCTATGAAATTTCTGTTCCAGATGTTCCAGGTACATTTGAATCCATGCACGGGATTAAAGAGATGAAGAGTTCTGTAGTTTGTGGTGCTCCAGATGTCAAACCTAAAGCTATTGTGGGAAGTCAGGAGCCTGAGCTTGCACCATATCCTGCCATCATTGCTGCTCCTCTTGCAGAAGAGGAGCATATCTCTTCTGCAACATCTATCACAGACTATGACAGACTATCATCTTTTGCTACCTCTGTGGCTGAGGACCAATCAATTGCCTCTGTTACGGCACCTCAGACAGAAGACATCGGGAGGAATTCCCTCTTGTTGGAAACCATGAACAGTGCTCCATCACGTGCGGAGGCTGCCCAAGGGAAAGACTATCTCCATTCAGCAGGTACCATATCTCCCACCTCCTCCCTGGAGGATGACAAGTGCTTTAAATCTCCGTCCTCTGATGAATATCAACCCAACATTCCAGAGATAGATAGTGATGCAAAGACCAAAACAGTCCATGAAGAAGAAGATGATGAGGAAGATGAGGATGAAGACCAAACTCCAAATGTTGACATTCCCCTGGGAAAACTTCAAGAGGGCTATGAACAAGCTACCTCCTTGATGCACCAAGAATTACTGAAATCTCCCTCCACTGGCATTCCTTCACAGCCTGTCAAGGAAGACCAGACTCTAATTGGTGCAGAAGAATTCAAGACCACTGCTGATGTAAAAACTATCTCACCCCCTCCATCTTTCTCTCCTGGGCTAGAGTCCAGGTCCAGGCAGGACAGTGAGGAGAGATGCTTTAGTCCTGATGATAGTACCATGAAATTGGCCTCACCCACACAGTCAGTGCCCACAAGCAGTGGCTACTCTCCAACAGAAGAAAAGGTTTTAAAAGCAGAAGAAAAAGATGAGGGACTGACGACTGCTAAGGCTGAAATACATAAAACTGACAGATCGGTTACCATCTCAGATAATACCTCCTTTATTGGCTTGCCAGGTGACAAAACAGCTTTCGAAGCATCTGAGGAATCAGATGAGGACAGTGAGGATGACTATTACACCAAAAAGGAGTTAAAGCCTGTTTTAAAAGCTAAACTCATGGAAGCAAAAGAGGGTTGCTTTTTAGATGATGACTTTGAAGGGAAATGTGCAAAGACAGAACCGGGAGCTCAGAGTTCAGACAAGATACAAGTGTCCATTAGCACTATGGAAAAAACCAAACCAAAAGTGATGTTTTCTGATGAAGACGATGAAGACGATGAAAAGGATGGCGGCTCTAAAATCCTTTCAGATGAAAAAGACCAAGTGGAGAAAACTGATATTACCATCACAGAGTCAGAGAAAAGTGTCCATTTCAGTCTTTATGAATGTCCAGAGAAAGAGAGCCGAGAGAGGGCAGTGTATACAAGACAGGACACACCATATGTCCATGGCAAAACATTCTCTTATGGTGATATTTATGACAGCAAAACAAGCTCGGAGGAGTCTGATTTGTATCGAGAAGAGTCTCAAGATAAGGTAGAGCAAGTATCTTCAAAGACTGAAGCAGATTTGCACAAAGATGAATCTCCATCACAAGACATGTTATCGGACAAGGTGTTAGAAAAAGAAGTAAAAGAGTATTCCACCTCTGATTGGATTGAGTCTAAGAGTACATCAGCCACAGATCAACTTGAAAAAGAGGTGAAAGAAAAAGAAACATTTGTTTATAGTCAGACTAGTCGTTTCCCTTCAGTGGCTGACAGACCTGAAGCTTCAACCACTTGTTTAAAGTCAGAAGAGGATCATGCTCCCATCACAAAGCCCCCGACTTTCACCTCAGTCACATCCGGCTACAGCGAGAAAAGTGCATGTTTAGAGATTGATATGCGGAAATTTACAGCAAGGGATGAAGAGGATTATGATGATGATGAAGTTCTTGATGACGATGAGGAGGAGGAAGAGGAGGATGAAGATGCAATTGATTCTGACACTGAGAAAGGTGCCAAAGAGAAATCTGAGAAAGAAGCAAAAAGTCCAGTTAGTGAAATGCTAGCCTCAAACCGACCTGAATTCATCGTTTCTATGGCGGGATACAGTTACAACAGTCAAGTAAAGCCAAGCATTACAGAAACCAGTTCAAGTTCAGGAACCAAGGCTGAAGATGAAGCCCAGGCTGAGTTCTCCTGTGTCAATGGAAAACCAGTTCATGCAGGAGCTACCAGTTTGTCTAGCTACTCCTCAGGTTTTGAAGATTCGTACAAGAAAGACTTGTTTATGTCAAGTCAGAGTGGAGACAAAGATAAAATAGATTCTCCTTTTAAATCAAGTGAGGATGGCTACTATCGAAGCCAAAAAGACAGCATTGAATTTGAGAAACAAAAGACACCAGATATTCTGAGTAAGAGCTCATTGGAAACAAACTTTCAGTACACAACCACAGCTGCTGCCCCGGGCTACTCATCTTCTTCAGCATACAGCTACTCATCCTCCACCTCAGGCTCACTATCCACTAGCCGACAGTTTGGAGAGGAGCTAGAGACACCTGCGTCTGCCGAGCCTCCCTTTGAGTATTCCTCATTTAAAGATGAACACTCGCTTGTCATGGATTCTCCTTTCTCCAGCTCAGCTGGCGCTAAAGATGATTATCTTGAAGTCTCTGAGAAGCAAATCACTGTAACAACCACGGCAGAGTCCAGCTCGAGTTTAGCTCGCTTCTCACCCCTCAGTCCTTTTGAGGAGGTCAAATCCTTTCCAGCTGTCTCATCTGCAACTACAACTCAAGAGAAGGAACATGGAGCTCCGATAGGTGGAGTTTCTGATAAAGCACCTCGATCGGACTGCTTCTATAAGCCTGAATGGCCTGAGGATACAAAGCTGGACACAGCTGCTGGGTTTGGGGCCTCTGTGGGTCCTTTCGCAGACTTCTCAATGAATAAAGAGGCAGCCAGTGCTGCTTTGTTTGGCGTAACTTCCTCTCCTCGACCTGACATTGAAGGCAAACATTACTTTGAGGAGACTGATAGCAGTGAGGAGGAGGATGAGGAGGCATATCTGCGTAAAATGACCCAGAAGTCTCCTTCCACTGGTCCTACAAGTAGCCTTCCATTTTGTGATAAGCCATTGGCTGCAGCCTTCAGTGGAAAGACAAGTGATGCACGTCCAGATTCTCTTGGCTCTTACATGTCGACACCACTTCAGACCACTAAGTCAGACACAACAAATGGCCCGACAGAGGTATGCACAAGTAGTACCCTTCCTTCTGCGGTAACGACAGGTGGAGCACTTTCAGCATCAGCTAAATTGGAGTCCAAAGAGGGAGCAGCAGGTTACATTCGGAGTTCCTATGAGTGGGAAATGCCTAAGCCTCAAATGGGGATGGTGCCTGGAGACTCCCCTCCTCATTACCGCCATGATGATGAGTTTGAGGAGGAATGTGAGATGGAGCCAGAGCACCCCCCTCGCCCACTTTCCCTTGCCTCTGCTGATCAGCAGTTTCGCTCACCATTCTTTGCAGAAGAGTGTAGCCGAGGTGAGCAGGATGATGATGATGATGATGATGACAGTGATCAAGACCTACCCATAGGAGCAACCTCTTCTTACACCAGCCGCACCTCCCCTGGATACTCATCTTCTGAATTCAGGCAGCGTAAAGAAGACTTGTCGCCATCCTTCATCAACCCCTGCATGAGGCAGTTTTCTAGTGACGAGCATGACAAAGAGGAAGGCCACAGAAGTGATCAGTCACAGGAGGGAGAAGAACACGACCTATCAGTCAAGAAGAGAGCTCACAAACAACCCCATGTTCAACACACTCATTGCAGAGACAGCAGCACTCTGTACCAGGCTGGTGGTATGTCTGCAGGGCTGTGTCTGGCCACAGAGGACACCCCGCCTACCTCTGTCAGCGAGTCTCTACCCTCTCAGTCAGAGTCAGATCTGCATCCTGGTACTGAAGAGTACCCCTCAGTTGTTGGTGAAGGCAACATGGACTCAGACGAGGATGGAGAATATATGCCGATTGATAAATCTGCTACCGGTCGAAGTAGCCATCATTCTGCTTCCAGGAGTAGCCATGACCCTCCTCCTGCACCAGTATTGGACCCACATCCTCACCCTCCACACCCAGATGTCTGCATGGTGGATCCTGACACTTTAGCTAATGGTTCTCTGAAGAAGGAACCAAAAGCAAAAAGCCTAAAAAAATCTTCAGGAAAAACAAAATCAGCATCTCCTGCCAGGCGTAGGAGGTCTCCCATGCCTGTAAAACAGACCTCACCACGGAGCGCCTCTCTGAAGAAAAAGGACACCGACAAGAGCTCACGTATGTCTCGTCTGTCGGACGGACAAGGCTCAAAAGACGATGACCTCTCCAGATCCAGCTATAACGTTGGCAAAGGGCTGACAAATGGTGTCAAAACCAGCTCAGGTGAGCAAATGCAAAGTAAAATGTAAAAAGGCTGCATCAGTTTTGACATTGACTTGTCTGATTTCATCTAAAACATAAAAATAGATAAAAATGCCACTCCTGGTCGATATAAGTAAAAATATGAAATAAGCAGTCCTATTTTTAAGGAACATAATCTTACATTATTTTTTATTCTTTCTCTGATTTCAGTACATTTATTCATAAGGTATAAAAACCATAAGAAATACTTTTTAAAGCATTTATTAGGGTTATCATTTTTCGTAAAACTACCTTAAGTCAAGAGGATTGTGTTCATCCTTCTATAGTTATTTAAAAATGTTCACAAGAAGCATAACATGAAAAACATATCTATGTTTTTTAAAGGGATTTGTAGCAGAAATAATATTTGCACCACCTGTGATTGTGTTAAAATGGTTTATTTCTTAAGACCATTTTTTCCCCCTTATTAAAAGGAATTAGGTAGATGTTTTCATTTTGCCTAATTTTTTATTGGGGTGTGATTATGCTTGAAATAAAGGTCATTTTGAAGGATGTATA
>NW_015150777.1:688683-712964 GCF_000732505.1 Cyprinodon variegatus
TTTACTTTCCTGATTTCTGTTGCACTGGTGTCACCATCAACACTAAACCTGCGTGATGGTCTCACCAGAGTCTACGCAGCTTGCCAGCGAAGTGTTAGACTCAGCTTTTTTTGCCAGTGGCAAGGGAGCCAAACACCAATTGTTAGCAGATTAACCCGCTAATTTAAGTGGTAAAGGCTTTGGTAGAGGCTTTATTGGTCTGACTTTGCTAAATTGCATGGGCAAAAAAATAAAAAATGCTTCAGCTACTAGTGGCTGTGTTGCGGGGGGTGGCAAAGAATAAGAAGCAATGGATTACTGTAAATCTGTTACTCGCAGTTTTAGTGTTGCTGTAAAAACGATGAAGTTCTCCTCTGCCAGGAAGAAAATTGTTCCCCAAATAGGGCTTTACTCCTATAGCTAAAACTCACACTTGATCTGGACCATTACCACATTATGATGAATTGCTCCTTAGCATGAGGCACACCTCTGGTTATAAATGTCCATAAAATCCACTCATAAGCTGTCAGTTGTCCTACTAACAGACCGACAATGATTCCTTATCTTGTGGTTTTGTCTTCTGTAAAATATCTCTGGACTTTTTAAGTCCAATGCTGAGGCTGTCGATAGTCACTGCTGCCACCCTCTAGTTTAGTGGGGAACTGCTTGTTCCACTAAATACCCTTATCTCACAATTTCAGGGAATCTTTTAAAAAAAAATCCTATGTCTAGATTATGATGCTGATCATCCCAAAAACATTAGTGGATTGTTTCTTGGCATTGGGCAAATATCTGATAAAAATTTAAATGAAGTACATCTATAACTTTTATAGTCATCCTGTACACAGACAGACAAACAAACGCACAAAGTCTCCTAAAAACCTATTCTACTTGGAAGTGGTAATAATAATAATTATTATTATTATAGAACAGAAGGATAAAATGACATGATAAACATTTTACAGGGCATTTTGAATGCACTTATATCAAAGCGGTACAGAGAGAGGTAAAACAATTAAAAGGTTCAAAATTAAAATTTATTTTAAAAGATTAAAACCCAATCTTAACAAGAAAACATCTCATTTGGGCCACGAGTTAGACTGAGATTCTGGTTTGTATGTCTGAAATGATTCAGTTTGATTTCTGCATGATGTTACAAAACAAAGCAGATTATCTGAGGTGGCGCCTCAGATAATCTGCTTGTCCAGGTAACCTCGATCCTCCCATTGTATGACATTTTTTCACCTGTCACTCTCTCAGGTGACGCTTATCCCCACCCATGACACAGAGGTGACCCGTGACTGGTACCAGCAGACTCACGAGAGGCAACAGGATCTCAACATCATGGTCCTGGCTTCCAGCAGCACCGTCGTAATGCAGGACGAGTCTTTTCCAGCCTGCAAGATTGAGTTTTAAGATCTCCTTCACCTCTCCTCTGCCCATCCTTCTAGCCTCCTTGCTGTAGATCTTTTCTGATTAATCTTTTCTGTATCCTGATATGCAACCTGATGTGTCTCTGCTCTACCCAGATTGTTTGGTAAAGCAGGGACAGATTTGGGGAACTTTTTTTCAGTGTTTTTGTTTTTTTAAAGCTTAGTGTGGCTATTGCCACACTAATCCTATAGGTACTTTGCAGCTAGTTAATAATCATTGCTGTGTTTACTGTGCTGTAGCCCTGAACCTTTTCACATTTAGTCATGTTACAACCACAAACTTCCTGTGTTTTTTCCCCCCCAATCTTCTCTGTAAAATAGCTCAAACTCACTTAGAAAGAATAGAAAGTGTCTTTGAATATCAGTTTAAAGGTGTGGCCAGTAGATTTAGGTATGAACTTTAACTAGGCCATTGTATCACATGACTATAGTTTGAGCTAAATCATTCGAATTGTGGCTCCAGTTGTGTGTTTATTGTTGTCCTGCCTAAAGTTGAACCTTTACTTGTTTTTAAATCCATCAATCTATTTAATAACTCTGACCAGCCTCACTCTACTGAAGAGAAACACCCCACAGCATTATGCTGCCACCACCATTAGGTGATTTTTGAAGATGGGTGCACTGGATTTAATTTAGGGGTATTTGAGCATAGAAGACTAAATATTGATGCAATACCCACTTTCTGATTTAATTTATTTAAAAAAATGAAAAGGCAGTATATATATAATTTAGCTTAAACTAAACAACTACACACAATGTGTTTTCCTATTCCAATAAATTAATTCCAAATAAAATATGTTAAAGTCCTGCAATGGACTGGTGAACTGTCCAGGGTGTACCCCGCCTCTCGCCCGTAGACAGCTGGAGATAGGCACCAGCACCCCTCGCACCCCAATTGGGACAAGCGTGTCAGATAATGGATGGATGGATATGTTGAAGTTTGTGGTTGGCATGTGACAAAGGTGGAAAACTTTGAGGGATATGGTTACTTTTACCATTGTGTCAATTATCAGTCATAATTGTTTTTTTTTACTCTCTGGGTGATCTCAGTAACACAATTCTAAATTATTGACATCAGCAGTTCTCAAACCTTTCAGCTTCCCGTCAACAAGGCAGCTGTGACATAACCTTACATTTTCTGGCTGAATAAAACAAAAATTAATTTTGGGGCAATAATATATAACCAACAAAAAAATCCATCCTCCAATTTCCATCACCTAAAGTAAGATAAAGACCCAATTTTTGGGGAAAAAACTGCCTTTAGATTAAAAAAAGGAACCAGTGAATCTTATTCATCAAGCTTAAAAATAAAATATGTCCTTATTTTGCCGTTTGCTCTGTTAAAACCGTGATATTGTTTAGTTTTTGGCCTCCTGGTATCATATAAAAGCATAGAAAAGTAGATCCCAGCCTTCCTTTTAGAGTATATTTGTTGTAGAAATGGGAACGTTAATAAACCTGTATTGTACTGATTTCTGATATTTCTACTGTTCTCTGAAACAAGTGAGACCTTCCTTGCTGTTGGCTGTTTTTTCTTACAGTGGAGCACCCTATACCCATCTCTGTGGTCTTTGATGTACTTTTCCAGTTAGTAGATTATTGCAGAAATCATGCAGAGAGATGAAAGCAGTGAAAACCCCCTTTTTTAAAATCATAATATTCTGAAATAACACATTAGAAGAACCTCATTCAGTGAGAATGCTGTTGCAGAATGAAGAATGTACTCCGCTACAACAAGGACATGTGGCCGCGAGCTTTGATTGTGTTAAAGAAGACGATGGCTGTTTTGGCTGATGTGAGATTTTCACCCCACATGTGCCTTTCTGTCCTGCTGTTCTGGAAGGGAAAAACTACATTAACCATTGGTTTGTAGAGGCTCATCAAGCCCTACTCTGCTGCTTCTCATCTGTTGTTGAGAATGGGTCAGAGATGTATGAAACGAGTGTAATACGGCTCTTTTAAAGCGCCAATTATAGAAGCACAAGGCTTACCAGTGAGCAAAGCTGAAATCAGTTACGGACTTTTCAGATTTAGCAACCTAAGTTTGACCTGAAAACATGCACCAATCCTCTTTACAAGTCATATTTACTTAATCAATTCTTCTTTCTATAAATCAGAGGAATCCTACGATCAACCTACAATCTAACAAATCAAAGGACCAACAAATCTATTGTTTTTGCAGCTGTTGCTGTTTCAACTGCAGCCATTTCAGCTCATATACAGATGCATGTTCAAAAGCTGCATGCAGAGAAAGAGGGCACTCTTTAAAAATGCAGCTTGCTTGGGGTGCAAAAACCTGATTGGCATGAATGTAAAGATGCAGATCATACCTTTACATCCTCCGCTGAGGATTTGGATCTCCTGGTTGCCTTGGGTACCATGCATCACATGACACGCTGATTGCATTGGAACACGTCATTTCCATCCGTAGGCCTACACTGCACTGAAATTGGTATTAAGATTTATAATTCTGCTCAGATAAACAGGGTCAGTGTTAGCTGTACCGCCTGGTCAGTCAGTCTACGTTCCTTAGATATTGTAGAAAACAAAAAACTCACTTAAAGCACAAACTGCCAGACATGAGGTGCTTTCTATACTCATGATGACACATTTCTATCTGTTATTCATATCTATCGGCAACCATACAGTACACACACTCAGCTGACTGTTGCGTTTAAAAACCTGAAATAACAGCTTTTTTTGGATCGACCCCAGCTTGTTCGTGCATGCGTACTTTTTGAGTTCACCTGTATTGACATGAAACTGACTCGTTATTGAAATGCTACGTCAAACGATGTGGTTTTGAGAAGCTAAAACTGTTGAGTTTGGAGGACGCACATGTAACCTGGCTTTGCTGTGTGACAAAGAAAGCCATTTTTCTCACTCCTTCCTGCTTCATAGTTCTTCTGTCATCTCTTAATTTAAGTGCAATATTCTCTTTATCTCTATCTAAATGCTTATAAAGGTGAAATATAAGTAAGATTTATTGTTGGAAGGGAAAAGGTGTGTTCAAGACCAATAAAAAAGTCATTTACTGAAAAAATGTCTCCCCCTTCTTTCCGTTTTGTATGACTGCAACTTTATTTTTTCTTTTCCTTTCACCAACAAGGTTGCAAAACCTAAGACTAATGGTTTAATCAGAGAGAGATATTTAGGCATTTTTTATTAACCGATCATTATTATTTGCTATGAATCTTTCATTCAAATCCATAAAAGGTACTTTATGACCTTGTATACTGTATTACATAATAAATGTTTAAAGGTATTTATTTTACTTATTTGTCTTTTTACTTTGCAAAAAGAAATAGCCTTTCTCAGCCTTTGTGTAATGTGCTAACAACACTAACTATGCAACAAACTTTCTGTTTAATAAAGAAACGGCCAAATAAAAGATTATGCAATAGTTATTATAAACATATCTGTACACAATGGAAGAATAGTGCATTGTGGGGAAATCTTTTCAGCAGAGCTAACAATGCTACAAACCTCATTATCACCAAAGACAAATACTGGATAAAATAATCGCATACATGTGAAACAAAAGCTGAATAAAGAATACTTTTCTAAATGTATACACTACAGAAGTTACAGAAACTATATATACTGAAAAAGAAAAATGTTTAAGTAATGCAGCAGATAACAATCACACTTAAATCAGAGCAAAGGTTTCCAATCACTGCCGGTTGAATCATCAAGCACCAGTGTTTCAGTTTAATGAGTAAAATCCTCACAGGGAGGGTTAAATATTGCAACTTAAAGTTGTTTAATGAGCTGATGAATCTTTTTAAAATCATATTGGAAAAAATTAGGTAACTTTGACTGTTAATACCATATCTGACAGTGCTTTTTCTGAAACTATTACTTCATTTTTCCCACATCAGATAGTTTTTAAATCCACCAATATCAGATTCTAATTACCTTGTGTCTCACTTTTTTAATTAGTACAGGATCATATTTGCTAGATTCATGAGAGGAGTGGATAGGAATAGTTTAAAACTGTAATAAATACTATAACATAAAATCCATAAAATAACAGCACAATTGCAATTGAAGACAAGTCTGATGGTTTATTTGAGTAAATTGACCAAAAAGCTTACTCACAATCATACTGGTGCCTTTTTTATCTGTACACAGTCAAGTAAGGTCACAGACTCAGTTTGCATTTCTTTTCTACAGGTTATCAAAATGTACCTTGATAGCACAGTGTGGGATGCACTTGAATAGCTTCTGAAGCATAGGTGCTTTCTCATGCAGATATGTGCTACAAAACTGCTCCGCAAAATAAAAAGCACATTGAATGTAAAATGCCCTCCTTTGTGTTCTGTGATGAAATTAGACTTAAATGTGTTTTTAGCAAAAAAATACACATCCTCAAAGCAGCATACAGCATGAAACTATGAATAGACAATATAGTTAAATATCTAATATGCAGGTTTTTAAAAATACAGATTTTACTTTTTAAAATCCTCTTCTAAAATAAATCTTTCTGCGTAAATTAAATCTTCACTGAAGGATTAAGGACTTTGGCGATCATCAGCACACACACGTCTGACCTTAAGACTGAACATTGACACTGATGAGGATTTGACTACTAATGTATGGGCTTTTTATTTTAAGATAAACATTCTCAGAAACTCTGCAACCAATAGCAGCTGAACCACCATCCACATAAAAAAAACTCAGTCAGAAACAAGCAGAGCTGCCCTGAAACCAGAGAAACATAATGAATGTTACAGACAACGTAACAGCTGGCGCTCTTAAGGGTTAAACATCATCGCTGCGGCTCTAGAAGACAAGACAGCACAGGAATATGCTCAGCTCATAACATACAAGGTAAAGCTGCTTCAATCTGCATCTCTACAGCACAGAAGAAAGATCAAACATGTTAAAAACAAATGAAAATATGACAAATCTTACATTCTCCCAGTTCTCTGCGGTTTTTAAAATCACTTTTAGTTTTTCAAGATTTTTCCATCACCTTTACTACTTCCCTCCTCAGTTAAGTTTTTTTTTTCACCCTACAGACACCAAAATGATCAGAGGGCTTTGAAAGAAAAAAAAAAAAAATCTGTAACAGATGGGTTGAAACGAAAGTCAGATACTGACTTAGGATCAGTCAGTTGAGGCTCTACGGTGTAACAAATTAATCTAAACTGTCCCGTTTCAGCTCTGCTGCAGAGGAGATGACGGAAGCAGCTGTTCAGGGCTCTGCTGGCTGAACAGCTTCTGTGTCCTGAGGTGCCTCTGGGTGGGGGACGTGTTCTGGACTGTCTGTCCACAGCTCCATGGACTCCTGTGTGTCAAAGAACTCGTCTGGCCCCTCCGGGGATTGAGGCGTCTGGGAGCTGGACCCAGCCTCACTGCTGCTCTCCCTGAGCTCCAGGAGCACCGGCAAAGACCCAGGGAGGCAGTAACCCTCCATCCGACCCAGATTGAGCTCTGCTAAAGCCATGCAGGGAGATCTCTGGGCTGGATCTGAGATCAGACCACTAGATGGGTCTAAAGGGATGGAAGAAACCTCCTGGCTGTCCACAGGGAGTCCAGGATTGTCAGGCTGCTTTTCAGAACCACCACCGGCTTCAGCGTCTTCCTCTGGGGAATTGTTTGGAGTCAGGGGGACTTCGGTGGGGGTTAAACCAGTGGATGATGTGTCGATTGTAGCTGGTGGCAGGGTGGAAACATTCTGAGAGGAATGGGTTTCCTCACTGCTCTGGGGGGTGAGGGACACCTTTTCGCTAAAGCTGAACCGTGGTGAAGTATCAGCTGTGGTGGGGGAGGATGGTCCAGCGCTGGAAACCGTGCTGGATGGACCGCTGCTGTCTGTGGGGACAGAAAATAAATGAAGAAAGAAAAGCAGTTTAAACGCCTCTAGTTCTGGTTGAATCATAAACAAAACTTTGACATTTTCTAATTCTCCTTTTAGAGATACTTTAACTTCTGTGAAATGTAGATATATGCACAGTAGAGGTTGGCCAGAATAAGATATCCTATTCTATATGTTTTTATCATTGCTATCAGGCAGGTGAATATCCACTATCAGGGAGAAATAAAGTAACTATCTATGATGCTTTATTTCCCCACAGAGATTTATTTGTTAGGTTATAGCCTTATTCCAAATTGAGGAATTTTTAGGAAAGAAGAGAATTTTATAAACTTTCGAAAAAGGCTGCAAGAAGAAAATGTGGAAAAATGTGAATCACAGTTCAAACTTCTGGATCCGCTGTAAGAGTTTAGTCATATATGGAAAGTGAAATTGACATCACCATATGAAGCACTTTTATGGCACATGGCAGGTTTTCCTGGGTCAAAGATTTAACAGGAAAAGAAACAGGCTACAACCATCTAAGCAATGAGTTTCTATGAAAGAAAAATCTAAATTAGATCGCAGCTTAATACAATGATGTTAAAAGAATAACACCTTGAGGAAGGACCCTGCAATACTCACACCAAGGAGGTCTGTCAGAGCGAGATCGGAGGGACATGGAGGAAGAGAGGACCCTCTGAGGGATGTAAGAGTCCACTGATGGCTGATTGTGTGCACCCAACATGGCTGACAGAGCTGCAGAGAGACAGAAGGACGGGAAATGTAACTTTACAAAGAAACCTTTACTCTCTGAGCAAACAAACATGAGGTTTCTTACCTCTGGAGGTTCTGGTGTGTGGATCCCCGGCGCTCTCGCAAACGCTGGTGAGGAACTCGTTAACCTGTTTGAGAGACAGCGAGTTGTGCAGCGTTTCCAGAGGATAGATGGAGGGCACCATAGAGCAGCCTTCAAAACCTGTGGCAGAGGAGACACATGAAGCCCGCAGGCACATCAGCGGAAATCCTACCTTCAGGCAAAAAGGTGACACCCATCACCAACAAGTCCAACAGTCCCGCCCTCCCACCCCTTCCAAACGGTGCTTTGAAAATCTGCTGCTGTTTCAGGACGCACTCTAACCCTCTGCGATCTCCTGCCATCCTGTTCTGTTTATTTGCACACAGGCAAGTTGCAAAAACCATGCTGAACGCCCAGAAAGATGGACACCACAACAAAGATGTCTCAATCTATTTGCAAAAGCAAGCAGATCTCCCAAAAATAAAAGAAAGAAAAATAAAAAAAACAAACATCTGCTTTTTCAATCAATCCCTTAACTCTGATACTGCAGCCGGAAAAGCAGCCCCGAGCAGTCAAAGCTCCTCCAACAACACGCTCTCCAAGCCGGTTAGTTCACAACCAAGCTGCATTTAACCAGAGCCGTTCCTCAAACCACAGCCTGAACAACCTGAAGGGAATTGTGCTTTTAACTGTGCAAGTGTTCGCCACAAAGACAGCAAACAAGCAGGAGACACATGCTGGTTAGGGTCAGGAAAGAAGAGCGACTGGCATTCAGAGCAGCTGTGGTCATGTTGGGTAAAACTCTACTGAGCATGTTCCTTTCTGAATCTGGAAAGAGCAACAGTATGAAAACAGGAGGGGCTCAGACAAACTGTCGAGCAGCAGCATGTTCGGTCGTTCAAGCACGTAAACATCCATATATTACCACCCACTGCAGTAGGATACAATGTAGTTTGTGCTTCTGGACAAGATGATCTCTGCACTTCATCTTGTCTTTTTGATACATATAAATCTAAAGCTAATTTAATATTATGAGGAAGATAAACTCAGTATATAAAGGCTCATATGAAAAAAATGTATACTCAAAATAAAATTACAGCTAAAATTAGAAACAGACCGGTTTTAGATCAAATCTGATCTGATCCAAGGTTGAATGCAATGATTAGGACACTAGCAGATACAAAGTTCCTAATCCTTGTCTCAACCTGAAGGTTGCTCATTTTGTTGGTAGCTACTATAAGATTGCCCAATACTGCTAGTTTGCATATCTTTAGACTTCTGGATAAAAAAGTAACTTCTAAAAAAAATCACTTCTTTGCATAAAAGGTCAGACAACTAAATAAACAATGTGTGTAATGTAGATGAGGATAAACGTGTTAGCTGCGATTCAACTAGTTTTTCCATAAGAACAAACGGGTTCTAGTGAAGATCCAACATTTTTTCGTGAAGTTAAATCCAAACAAACCATGAGGAACATCTGAATTTATCCTGCTTTATGACTTTGGAGAAGTTTCTTCTAAAGGTTTATAAAAGTATTCATCCCCGTCTAAACTTTTGGTATATGGCCACGTTGGAACAGAGGAACTAATACTTCAGTAATATCAAACGACCATCAGAAAGAAATTACTTTGAATAAACAGAGCTCTGCGAGACTTTCAAAGAATTTGGTTTGTGTTCATTTAGAACGGTGCTAAATGAAGGTTAGCAGTGTTCATTTTAAACATGAACGCTGCTAACTGTTACCCCGAAATCCCATATCCTCTGTCAGCGCCCCCGCTCCGTTCTAGACCGTCTGTGCAAAGCCTACAGCCTCCGCTGTTCCTCCCGTCTTTCTCCACTCAAACTTCCTCGGAGCTCGGGGAGAGCATGCGCGATAATATTATTCTATTGTAATCTATTGTTACTATATTTTGATTTGACAAGCCGGATATTCTCGCTGTTCTTTTTCTTGTTTGGTGCGGTTGTTATTGCGGATCTTGACCTGGCCGGAGTAGAGCAAAAAATAGCTGGGCTCCGTATTTTGACATAGACAGACGGAGAAGACGTACGTGGAAGTATGTGCAGAGCAGTAGCGGTGAATGTGGAACAGTTCCCATTGATTAACATGACAGACAATTACTCTGTACGAAGTACATGAGCAGGGCAGAACGGAGCACTGACGGAGTATGTGGAATATGGGGGTTAAGCTGATTTATGGAGGCAGATGGTTCACTAGAGTTTTTTTTCATGGGCAGTAAAATATACACTAAACCTCTAAAGTCTGTTAAAAAAGCAAGGAAAACCATATTCCACTATTATCTGTATTAATTCCATCTTCCTTAACTTTTATGTTCCTGTTTTCTGATTTTAAGACGTGGAAATAATCAACAGGGCGTGGAAGGCTCTGTATTTTTAAATGCCTCTTTTACCACAGTTACATGGATTAACAAAGCACCAGATATTCTGAAACCAGTCCGCTACTGGAACAGAAATCAGTGAAGGAACGGTTAAAGTCAGGCAAAATTTCAGAAGGCCTTAAAAAGTATCAGTCAGGTTCACCCAGAAAAAAAAAAACGTATAAAAAGATATGAATTAAAGGAGTGATACAGAGATAAATTATATATTCTGCAATTAGAATATCTTATTTTCAAAAGTCTTGTTTGGGCCGAAAATTTTAATTTTTTTATTTTTTAAACTTTCAGTTGGAAAATGTTTATAAATGAACTGAGTTTAATGTTGTAACGTTTTCCTGTCATGTTAAATAATTTATATTTCAAAATTTTTGACACCACTGTAACATAATCTGTAATTTTATAGGAAAAGGAAGAAAGAAAATGTCTAATCCAGAGGATGGGAAAACTTGTGTGGCAGAGTTGAGGGACGACTTCCTTGAATTTGATCAGAAGTCCCAAACAGCTCACACCACTACAGCTTGCAGTCTGCATAACCACAGAAACAGGCAGGCATGCAGAAACATCAGGAGGCAAAGCATGAGAGTCAACCACAGAGCAGGCACAGTCCCAACTAAACCGCGAGCAGTGGTTAATCTGAGCATGAGGCTGGGGTATGGAGGGCGGGGCCAGGGGCTGACCGTGGAGGCACTCTAGGGGGTCCTGGCCGGAGACGAGCCAGTTTCGGAAGAGGCGGAGGTGGTAGGAGCACTGGTGGAGGTGGTGGGCCAGCGTGTGGTCCAGAGGGAGCAGGCGGCGGCCTGAGCTGAGGTCGGTGGATAAAAACCTCAACAACTGGGCCACATGGTGTTCCTCCAAGGGCTCTGAGGAAGAAGAGGGAGAGCGAGTGGACAGGGCAGTGGACCAGTGGGGGTGGGGAGGAGTACAGAAGACAAGATACAAAAGGTTTGATGCTCAGGGAGAGAGAGAGAAGAGGTCTGGAGTACAACACAGATGAGAAGGGGAACAAGAGCTTTGAGAGGAAAGCAGGTTTAGACAGACAGGAGGAAGGAGACGTATAGTGCACCATGTGTGTGAGGGGTGTGCTATCATTAAAGGCAGAAGCTGTCAACAGCCAACGATCAGAGAAAGCAGCAAATCATCCAAGAGTTTCCAGCATTAAGTAAAGCTGATAGCAAGGCACAGAAAACAAGACCAACACATCGCTCCTCTGCAGCCTCTGAACAAAAAGGCACAACTAAGAATAAGAGCGACCCAATGAGAAGCAAAAACCACGAGGGAGCGAGAGACAAGGCACCTGCAGCCGCCTAATCAGTGAAGCCCAAACTTCCCAGGGTTATTACAAACGTGCAGATTGATTGTTTCTAAACTGCCTGATGCCACCTTGTTAATAAAATACGGCTACTGAGAATGTTAATACCAGCACAAACCAGCAAACCCAATCATGGGTGTACCTGACGAAGTGAACAAGCGAGACGAAGACGATGCAATGGTGGACGAGTCATCCTGTGTCCCTGCGGTGAATGATACGTCAGTAATAACAGGATAACAACCTGGAAATTTTCTGGGTTACCTGCACAGGCCGCTTAATAACCCTGCTCATGCTTATAAAACCTCTTCCCTTTATACAAAATAATCCCCAGGTACTTAAATAAAGGCCCTCCCCATCCCATCACCCAGGAAACAACCACATTAGACATGAGTAACTGAAAATATTTATGCTGTTTTGTCCTAGAAATATGGTGTTTCACAGCAACATGTGTAACAAAATGAGAAGCATAAAGAGAGCAGAAAACTGATCATGGTTTGACAGGACAAGGAATTAAATTTAACCCTTCTCCTGGATGAAAACTACTGATTCCGACTAAAGGAACCAAGCTCCTATCCAAATAGGACCAGAGGTTTAAGACAACTGATGACGTTAAGCTGAGCTCACAAGACCAGAGGAGAAGGGTTAAATCCTCTGAAATGCCTGAAGCCATGACAACAAGTGGGATTTCAATCCAAGTACTTTGTGCAGACACACACAAACACATTACGCAACAATGAATAATCAGGTAATGGTAGAAGATGTGATGTATGTAGGATGTTACACAGGGTTCCCGTGCATTAGTCTAAGATGTTTGGTTGAGGCAAATCAAGAAACCAGTGACATTTTTTAAATGTTAAGATGTGTAATAAAGCTTTCGCTCTTAGTTACACATTGGTTTTAAACAAACGAACAAAAAAAAACTACTACTGAATTTACTGGTCAAAGTGAAGCCAACTGAGACCAGGGAAACTTCTTCCATGAGGATCAGTGTGTCAAAGGTTTAGGTCAGGGGTTTCAAACACCAATCTTGCAACTTTTCAATGCATTTCTATTTCCACACACCTGAATGAAATGGCCGACTTGTTACTAGGTCTCTGCAAAGTTTGGTGACGCACTGAAGAGGTCATCCTGTCATTTAATTTAGGTGTGGCTTAGTAGGGATTCATTGAAATGTTGTGGGGCAATGGCTTCTGAGGACTGGCCTTTGGAGACCCCTGGTTAGAATGAACAATGCTGCACTGCGGGCTGAGGGCATCAGGTTGGACAGACATTTTCAGGTTTTGTTTTTCTTCTGATTGGTGACGTATTTACGCCCTAGGGCGGAAGAATCTTTAGCCGTAGACTCTTGTTAAAACTTGTACATGTGCAGTGGCTCCTCTGCAATGCAAAAGGACAGGACAGCTCGGGGAGCAGGATAACTGTGCCCTGAGCTAGCAGATACTGTCATCAAAGTCGTAGTGAGGCTGATTAATAGATCGAGTTGCGGAAGTGAAATCCTTTAAAGCAAACCTGGAGGTGAAACCGTTTGGATGTGACCAGCCGTACATCAAAATTAATCAGCAGTCCCAAGACAGATGGAGACGGTACAATCTGGCTTTTTCCAAGACCCAGTTTAGCTACAAGGTTTGACTAACTAAATGCAGTGAGGCTAACGCTTTATTCTGCTTTCCCAGCCTCATTTTTCAAGAAAAGGAAAAGAACAATGGACAATCTGGGATTCACATGGAATAGAATATAATATATATAGTGTACCTAAGAAATAGTTTTTATATATTAAAAAAGTAAAGCTCAGTCAATGGCTGAACTGAATGTTTGCTATATAGCAATTTTTCTATAAAAAAATGCCCAATAAGTGTATGTTTGTTGAAAAGGTCTAATTGAATCAATCATTTACTGATTAGTACATTTTTCAAGAGATTAGCTAGCCGAGATGAATATCAGTCCTTTACATGAAGAATGAAGCTAACAAAGAAGTCAACATATTAAACAGTTTTACCGTTAAACAAATGATGGAATTCCTCAACGATTAAGATCACAATAATACATGAGACTGCAAACAGTTGGTTTTCTTATAAAAGTCTTTTCATACACTATGACATTACGATTTTTTTTAAACCAGTAGTTCATCCTGGTTGCATACAAAGGTCTTCAGATGAATTGTTACCTGGTAGATAATTTTATTTCATTTATGTGCCTTAGACTTTGTTTTTTCTCAATCTGTTAGTGAGCAAATACCTTTTGTATTAACTATAAACAGCATAGAGAGACAGATATCGCAATATCACGTGTGGTGCAATAAAGAAACAAGGAGCATTAGACATATACTATGTCTAAGAAAATGGAGGCAAACAAGTCAGTGATCCCTACCAGTCAGTGATCCCTACCAGAACTTTGAAAAGAGGTAAAGTCCAAGATCAGGTGTTTGATGCAAGGAGATGTAAGACCTGCCAATTAGGCAGGTCTTACATGGCCTTACTAAAACTGATCATAATTACTGTAATGTGACGCTTAAGCTCTTAGTTATAGCTCTTAGTTATAAAAGAGTTTATATAGTATGTAATGGCTACGATATTCATTATTGTTTATGCTTTCAACAATGTATATGTCTACTGATTGCTCCTGATGGGAAAAAAATATATATATCTTCAAGGTCAAAAAGGACTAAGCTAACACTATCATGATGAACACTGCTGTATATTGTTTTACAGATGTGCTTGAAAGTTTACCTACCCATCCATTAAAAAAAAAATATATATATAAATTCATACTATCAATTAAAATAACACAAAACTGAAAAAAAGTAATAATAAAAAATACTAACTTATCACATTAACATTAAGTGAAATTAAATATTTTATTAAACTGTCCAAAGACAAGTTTAAGTACCTTGTTCATGAACAGTGAACTATGAAATCTGTCATTTTTCTGTAATAATCACAAAATGTTCAGTCAGACATCTGTGATTGCCAGAAAGTGTTGTTCAGGAGCCCCATCAGGCATTCATTCATACATACACACTCAAAACCAATGTCATGATTTCCATTTTTTTAATCATTTTGACTTATTATTGCTATTGTCAATTTCAAATTATTTAAGTGGCAGATTATTTTTTTCTGTCTTTATTGGAAATGTATGCAAACCATCAAGCACAACTGTATGTTTTGGGTGTTTTTCTTTAAGTCATAGTACATGACAAAGGGGTCTTTCTGCAACCTGTGAGACACGATTTGTCTTAAATGTAAAATGACCAACACAATTTTAGAATTGTGATTTTTTCTTAAATGCACATAATTATCCAAAACTACAATTTAATAGTAAAAAAAATCCCTCTAGAAAGCATTTCCTTTATGTATTCAGCAAAAAATAAACTAATAGTCTTAAAGAGGCATGATGGAGTTTTCTAATAAAACCACCACCTGTGGCCAAAACACAGAACTGCAGTACTTATCTGCACGTTCTGGTGGCTGGCACTGCTTTTGTTGTTTTTACTTTTTTTTGTGTTCAAACCTTACAAATGGTTGGCTCTGGTATCTGAGCTGAGCTGGATGCCAGGCAGTTCTAAATATCCAAAAAATCCATTCTGAATATAACATTTTGAGTGTTTCCAATGTTTGACCGCTTCAACATTGAGGCACTTGACTTCTTTTTTTCCCCCAGCTTTTATTGTCTTTACACGGTTTCAAATACAGAGCAACGAAATGAACTCTCTGCATTTAATCCATTCCATTTGGGGAGCAGGGGACCACCATTGTGCTGCGCCCGGGAGCAGTGTGGGTTTAAAGGTCTTTGCTCAGGGATCCAGAGTGGCAGTCCGTGGGAATGGGGCTTAAACTCAAAACCTCAGGATTCCAAGCTCTATGCCCTAAACACTAGGCTACCACTCCCCACCATATCCGCTGTTCAGCATGGGAACTTCTGACCCAAAATAAATTCAAGAAATTAGGCTACAGGCGTATAGATGCATTGGCACTAAACTTCTGAGGCATCTGTCTGGCCGTCAAACATTGTTTTAGTTGTAAAGGGTCAAATAAAAAATATATTTTAAAGATATTTTTCAGTAAAAACTCAAAATTGTCTCTAACTTTTGGCCACTAGGGGCGCTAGACCTGTAACTGCCTGCAGTTTGTTTTGACTGAACATCCAAAAATAATAAAGATATATGACTGTATAATCAGAGAAAAGTGTTAACTTGTCAGGCTAATAAAGTTGCAAAAAGAAAATGGCTTCTACATCCGGCTTCTTCTTTCAGTCTGCGCCAACGGAAAAACTCCTTTCCAAGATCGACTCTTGTTTATCCTCAATCACGAACCTTTCATCGAAACCAATCGCAATCATGGACCCAGGCATGCCTTCACAAAGAGCCACCATCTCAAAACAGAACACAGAGCACGTGAAGGTGTCGCAGCCATAGAGGCGGAGGGAATTGTCCCGAAGAAGGGTTTTATTAGCTCGCCAGTTTGGCAATATATTGGTTACAGCAAGTCAGAGAAACCGAACCACAGGGATTTATAAAAATTTGCAGGGAGCTGGTAAAAACAAAGTCTGGTAACACAACCAACTTGTTTGATCATCTCAGCCGCACACACCCAATGGAGAACGACCTTTGTCGCCCCCGGCGCGGTTCCACATTGTCGGAGAAATCTTTAGGAACTTCTGCCAAAACAAAGCAGGCAAAGCAAGCTAAACTGGGCTTCTTAAAGTGTCCAAGTGGCATGAGGACATCACTCCTGCAGTAACATGCTTCACAGCGATGGATATGCTGCCGTTGTCTGCAGTTGCAAAACCTGTCTTCAAACAGCTGCTCACCACTCTTGATCCGCAATACGAAGTTCTGGGCCGCAATTTTTTCTCCAACTCAGCGCTCCCTAATTTGTACAATGAGTGCAGAGAATCAGTGCAAAAGGACTGGCAATCTGTGTCTTACTACGCCACAACATCTGACCTCTGGTCAAGTCACACATCCGAGCCTTACCTCAACCTTGCAATTAACTTTCATAGACAGAGAATGGAACCTGAGAAGTAAGTGTCAAGGGAACCTTTAGATAATTATCGATATCGATCAATACGCATTTTTTTGTATCGATATAGTATTTTCTATATCGTCCAGCGATACATAAACATTTTTTCATTTTTGAGAACAAATATTTTCCTGAAAAAATAAAGGAGTCGCTGAGTTAATTTATTGAAGTCGGAATGCATTATTGCTGGAAGGACTGCTGCAAAGGTGGATTTAAAAAAAAACAAAAATAAATTACATATTACAGAAAGTTTACATATTTCAAATGTTACTATAGTAATATAGTAATGTGTTTTGACTCATTTATACCCTTATACCTTTACCCTAAACCTAAGTCCCTATTAACAACCTGTACGGAAACCTATATTTTTTTGTTTCTTTCCTTAAGAAAAAAAACAAACAAACATTGCTGATTTTACAAACAACTGTCCATTATTTACATGCAACAAGTGAAAGCAATAACTCTCTCAAGAGTAGTCTAAGAAAAAATTCAGATGAAATGAGCCATTATCATTCCTCAGGAACCTGAAAAGATAACCAACAGCAACAGTTGGGGAAAATATTCCCACTAACTCCAAATGGAGTAACAAGACTTTCTCTGCATGACCTGAGCACTAAACAGGTGGTTAGTAAAGGTTACCATTTGTTAAAAATATAACCTTTGGAAAATTTGTTGACATTCTGAACATTTGTTCAATAGGCTTAAGATGAATGAAGGATTAGTGGGAACCCTGGTTTGAAAGCGAACATCGGTGTTAAAAAAAATTAAGAGTCCAAAGCGAATGAAAAAAATAATGAGAAAAATTAGGTAGAAAAATTAACGGAAACCTGAAAATGCTTGAAGGCGTGTGGAATAAAGAAAAAAAGGAGAAAAAAAATACCCAAAGTAGAGAAAAAGAAAATTCGAAGGCATGCCAGACAAAGGGAGGAGCAGTGGAAAAATACTTGAAAGAAGCAGACGTACCATTAGTCGGATGCTTTGCAAACGACACAGAAAATCGTTTTACTGCCGGCATAGACAACAACTCTGAGGAAATAAAAAAATAATAAAAAAAATTCACTAGAGTTACCATGAACCAAAAAACAACTGACATGCATCATGTTGTGTAACTCCCTGGGCTATCCTAGTGTGCACGGAAAGAAACAACTGACCAACACCTACAGCCATGTGTGACGAAAGGATCAGAACTAGTTCCGGTTTCAGACGAAGGTTTCATTTAAAACATGCGTGATGTTTGAAGATGTTTATTATGGGTGTGAGCTGAGAGATCAATGGAACATCTTCAGATGAAGTGAGATGAAACCATTTTAACTCGTAGAATTAACAACATAAAAGATAAATAGCTATATATACATATATAAAAAATAAAAAAAATCAATAAGTCAATGAGATCGCCCTCCTCTGCTCAAACCATAAAAAGCCTAACAACACCACTCAGGTACTCAGACTATGGTGCTAAAGACTTATAAAAACATCTGTCCAGGATCAAACAGCTAATCTGTGGAAAAATGATGAATGAATCCAAAACTAGGTTTTGGGAACATGCACTAGCGTGTCATATCACAGTGGGGATGCACAGGCTGAGATAGGCTGAATCCTTTCATTTCTGAAAGCGAGGTCTAACAAGATGGATGACAGAGACTCACAGTGAGCTAATGTGAGAGAATCAGGAGGATGGAGGCTGGAGAGACCCAGCATGGTCCCACACTGACACCTACTGGACAACAAACATCTATACCAGCAACACAGTCATAACTGAGCAGGAAGCTAAAGAAGGTCATGTTTTATTTGTTTACCAACATGAATCTTCTTTGACCTTCATATTTCTCTTCTGTCCTGGAGATCCGTGTCATGCACCTTTTAGATAGGCCTCGGCTTTAACACACCTTTGTGAAATAATCAGGTCATTAGCTACACTTTGGAGAAATTGACTGCCTGCTGAAAAGGCATTTGATTCAGGTGTGTGGAAGCAGGGACACTTTTAAAAAGTTGCAGGACACCAGATCTCCAGTACTGGACTAGAGGAACCCTGTTATACAGTATCATAAAAAACCCCAACAACATGTAAGATAAATACATGTTGCGATGGGTTCCAGATATTTTCATAGATCTACCTCTAGAGTATTGGGCTGGGCGGTATGTCAGCTTTAAATCCCCAAAAAAGATCCAGACAAATGCAACTAAGAGGATAAGGAAAAACCTGAAGGTAATTTAGAATGACTGAAGAAAAAGACCACCAGGCCATTTAAAAAGGAGAGCAAGAAAGTTGGGCTTCCAAGGTCTAAAAATCATTACCATACTGCTTTACTTATATTTATTTTAGCACACATTTCATGTTTTTTATACTCAAATGTTTCCGACAATACATTTACATACACACAAACACACACACACACATTTAGTTACATTTATATAAACACATACATATACACATGTATATATATATATATATATATATATACACACACACATATGTATATATATACATATGTACATACATATACACACATGCTTTACCACTTTTTTCTAAATGCTTTAGCACTTTTATGTGAGATGCAAAAGGAGGTACATCTTCCAAAAACGGACCCCTTTTGTATTGTCAGCCCACAGAATATCCTTTAAAAGGGGTTCATTTAGTTATTTTTTCATGAGATGGGCAATTTGACTGATAGACGTCATTGTCCTTGTTTCCAGGGTTTCCTCTACAATTAACTATGACAATCAAATGGGGGGGCACTCCCAAATAGACACTGTGACCTTCAAGAAGATCATGTCGGAAGTAAATCATTATTTGTCTATACAAATTATAAGCCTATAGTACCGAAATTAATGCCGGACCATATCAGAAGCTATTTCTGTCTCATTGTGGTCATTCCTCAACAATTATCTGGCCTGTGTCACTGATTCAGACACTCTGAGTCAAGGCTGGTGAAATCGCTCCAATCAGTAAATGTTAAAGTATGAACAGCAAAGCCCTACTTAAGACTTTAAATAACTAAGAAACCTACACCAGAATCCCCTAGACTGCAGTGGTACTGTACTAGGTCTGAGTCAGTTAGTACCAAAGAGGAAATTTTAATCTCAGAACCAATGGTCCTGCTTTCAGGGCCAACCTAACCAAAATTGGCTCTGACAGCCCAGTAAAATAAGATGCTGCCAATTTCATAAAAATAAATGACAAGGAAGTGTGTTCACTTCATAAGTTATCATTCACAGGTACTAATGCTTTTCAGTAAGATAAGATCAAAATATTTGAGGTGTTGTGTGATCTTATAATAACTGACAGTGTTGGTTATTACAAAAATCTATATTAATCAAAATTGGAATATCAGGCTTTCTAAAGCTCTGGAATCAGTGATCAGCCAGAAACCTGCAGTCGGTGCACCCCTACATGCAATATTGAATAATTCAAACTTAGGTTTTCTGGGTAGTCTTCAAACGCTTGTTTATTTAAAACATTATCCGGACAATAGTTTTCTGTAGATCAGAATTTTAACAATGCAGCTGTAAGTGAACAACAGTCTTCCACATTTTTTACTGACCAACACTGACCTGCAGTAGGCTTGACCTTGGGCCTAATGAACAACAGAGTGTACAGCTTTTATACAAATATGTGGCTGTAGGGAGAAACCGTGAACCTATGACCTGCAGCGCACATTAAGAAAACGCAAGTACATGCTACACCTTTCCTTCATATATCCTATGTTGTGTGGAATCCAGTGCAGCTGCTACATGCCGCCCATTCCATACCTATAGATAATTACCCATAATAGTATTAATACCCAGGAGGCTCCCACCACATGACCAAATAACCACAGCAACAGCGTTCAGTGAGAAAAAAAAAAAAAAAAAAAAAAGATTCAGGGATGTAAGATAAAGTTACTATTAGTGCCAGAAGTGGAGGCAGAACAAAATCCATTTTGGCACGTATTCTGTTAGTATAAGTAACAATTCCTAAAAATTGTGTGGCTTAAGTTAACAAATCTCAGTAAGAATGAAAACATAAATTCATTTTATGCTTCTCAGTGCACAATGCACATTTTCATCTACATTTGAAAAGGAAAAAAAAAGGAAATTATTCTTTTTAATTTAAACTTGATTTGTGTTGTTTCCATTTGAGACATGTTACGATATTTTATAAGGCTAGATGTGGTTCAGTTTAATGACAGGTTTAAACCATGAGTGAAGTCAGGATTCAGTGTATTTTGATGAGCTTTTGAATTTAGATTGTTATGTTCGATCAATAAGGTTTTCGTGGCTGCAGTTAGTCATTGTGGCAGGTCAAAACTTTGTGCGAATATCTGCAGACTGTCACAAAATGTTCATGTTTGTACATCTTGAGTTGTGGTAGAAACATTATGGTGCAAGATGTTAGGTGCAAAACCACGGTTCATACATGAGGCCTCTGAGGTAGTGTTAGGCAACCCTCTGTTTCTGTTCTCAGGATTTGGTCCCTTTATAATGAGAGCCTGCTAATGCTTCAACATAATATCAATCGATAGCTGAGGCATGATACTATCTGCATGTTTTAATGTGACTAACAACTTCTGTCAAAGTTTAACAATTTAAAGTCAATAAAACAGTTTAATACACTTCTTATTGTTTTTGTTGTTAAGAGGTATCTTTATGAACAATGATGTGTTAATGCAATCATCTCAGGTATATTTAGCACCACGGTGATAGTACCGGTATGCCAGCATGTCTTCTTGAACCTAGGGCTATGGGAACAGGAATCGGTACAGAACATGCACACAACACAATACAGTGCAGAGAATCGGATTAAGAACAATATCCCTGATATGGCCAGGGTGTATAACATTAAGTGCTTGAAACACACTAACAAAAAGTTAAGGTCGAAAGTATAGAAAACACTTTACAGAATGTGACGCTCTGCTCTACGGCTTGTGTGCTTTCTGTAAGGACCGAGAAGACATGAGGTGTTTATGGCAATCTGCTGAGGTAACACTGATTATTTACAATTGGAACTATTGCTGAATGGCAGCTCATAGATCAGCTCAATGTTTTGGGTTTTCAGTTTTTATTCTGCATGATTCTCAGAAAAAGCAGCTTTCAGTTTTTAAACTAATCAAATGTTTTGTTCTCTACAACTCTGGAATTTACCAATCAAATATATCTGCCTTGCTATCTACTAATTTAGTGCTGCTAAATGAGCAGAGAGAGAGAGTGATTTACTGTCTGCTTTTCGCGTTCAATTTTGTTACAAATAAATAAAAAAACAATAATCATTTTGCATTTACTTTTTTTTTTGCTGTTAAAGAGAGCCTTCATGGAAATGTGGACCTCAAAATGCAGGTAACTATGAAATATTTGACACTTCTAGGTACAGAAAAATATTACCACCAGGGAATTACGTGATATAGAAATAAAGCAAACAATCAATCAATCATGTACACCAATTCACTGAAACATCTTATAATTAACGCAGTCCATGAAAATCTTAGCTCAGTATAGAGTGACGGAACATGGAGCTGTGAATGTGGGTCCAAAACATGGCCCCACACTCTAAACACTGTATTAATTCATGCACACACCAGTTCCTTATGTAGAGGTCACCTTAACAGCAACAATGTTACACTGCTACAAAGTACCGACATAACCCTAAATTAAATATTATTTAATTGATATGAGGTGAAATTGATATGTTAAAGATCAATGCAGGAAAACTGCATGTTTAACTAACCTAAATAAACCTGAATCATTCCTTATTATTTTATATCCCACAAACCAATTTAGCAGATATTTTTATTCTGATTGATGGACCAATAAACCAGAATTATAGAGCCTGTATCTTGAGTCAGGCTATCCAGTTTCAAAAGTGTATGCACATTATGGTGTGCTTAAACATAACAGAGAAAATAGTGAAACTTTAATTGCTGTATGTTTTAAATCTTATTTAAGGTGGCATATTAAAGTGTCTAAACAAAACAAACATATTCTTTCCAACAGGACAAGCAGGAAATGATGAGCTTCAATGTTCCTGTCATATCGCCCAGCCCTACTATACACATGTTCCAGGTTTAACTTAAAACTTGACAAATTGCAAAATGGAATCAGTGCAAAGACGACGTGGAAATGACATGATTGTGATGAATGAGGATTTATTGATGAAGTTTCATGCATTCCCAGGAAAATAAATAGGCTAAAGCTAAGTTTTAATAAACAATATCAACTGCAGATGTGAAGTATGGATTCTATATTAACGTGCAACTGTAGAGCGTCTAATCTAATTGTAAATCCACTTTTCCAAACAGGCCCACACTTATGATTTTCCAGGTTTCTAGGCTACCTCAATACAATCAGGCCCCTTGAGTGAGTTTTTTGTGTTATAAAAGTCAATGACATGTACTGAAGTCCTAACTTCTCCAGAGGTCTGTGCACAAACCGCAGAAAAGAAAAACTATTTTAAAGTAATGAGGAGGGTAAGATGGTGACAAAAGTGAAACAGAAAAAAAAAGGTTTACCACAAAATCCAAATAAAAAAACTGATGAACATGTATGGCTATGTATTGAAACATGTCCAGATGAATTTAAATAACACTTCGCTCTACAACTTAAGAACCTAGATTTTACTTTAAATTTCCCGTCTAAAATTATTGTGTGCGATATTTTCCGATTTGGGACCTGGAGGAGGTGTTTAACTGATCTACTGCTGGCCTGTGCTGGTTTGTGAAGGAGCGCGGCGGTCTCAGACACGTACCATCTTTGTAGGACAGACTGCCGGTGGAGAATTTTTTGCGGTGTGCACGTGCGTAGTCCTGCAGGTTAGGTGCACTAGAGGAGCCACCTAGGACGGTGGTGCTGAAGAGTCCGGCACACTGAGAGCCTGCGAGGGGTTGCGGGAGGAGGGAGTGGGGGGTGTTGGTTAGTCACCGCAATAAAACATGCCCCTATTCATACAGCTTACAAACAAGAGGGGCAGAAAAACAGAGAAAGAAGACAAAGGCAGAAAGAGACAAGCAGAAGTAAAGACTCAGAGGTGACCAATTTAACCATTTACCTTGTTTCCTTACAACAAGGTTGGAAATGTGGTTTAACACCCCCAGAGGTAGGGACAGAGTTTGAAGATTAATTTGATTTTTCAAATGAAGTAAATACAACATTATATAACATACTGCACTGTTTAATTATTAACTCAAACAATAAGGAAAGCCAGAAACTGTTAGTGAAACAGAGGAAGCTCCTTCCAGCCACTTTTAGAGACACCTTCAGCAGTAGGACCTCTCAGTGTTTGTTTTCACCTCATCTCTCATGGAGAAACGTTGGTCAGCTCTTCTTTTATAGCTTTGCTTATTGTGTTTTCAATGTATATTGCACAGATACCTGACAGGATTTTCAGAGACAGAGGTCTGAACTTTGACAGGAGAATTTTCATCAGTTCTGTAGTTGATTGGCTTGTGTGGGGTGTTTTGTCCTGTGACCTAATTCATACTAAACTAGAAAACAAACATAAATATATATATATATATATATATATATATATATATATATATATATATATATATATATATATATATATATATATATATATA
>NW_015150777.1:712974-737416 GCF_000732505.1 Cyprinodon variegatus
ATTTGAACACCCTGCTATTTTGCAAGTTCTTCCAGTTAGAAATCATAGACGGGTCTGAAATTGTCATCATAGGTGCATGTCCACTGTGAGAGACATCATCTAAAAAAAAAAGGAAGAAATTACAGTGTATGATTCTTTTAAACTATTTATTTGTATGATACAGCTGCAAATAAGTATTTAAAAACCAATTTGGTGCAGTAGCCTTTGTTTGCAGCCACAGAGGTCAAAGGTTTCCTGTAGTTTTTCACCAGGTTTGCACACACTGCAGGAGGGATTTTGGCCCACTGCTCCACACATATCTTCTCTAGATTAGTCTGATTTCTTGGCTGTTGCTGAGAAAAATGGAGTTTGAGCTCCCTTCAAAGATTCTCTATTGGTTTTAGGTCTGGATATTGGCTAGGTCACACCAGAACCTTGATATGCTTCTTCCAGAGTCACTGCTTTGTTATCCTGGCTGTGTGCTTCAGGTCATTGTCATGTTGGCAGACCCAGCCTCGACCCATCTTCAATGCTATAAGGGAAGAAGGTTGTTCCCTAAAATCTCCCAATATACGGCTCTAGTCATCATCTCATTAATACAGTGCAGTCGCCCTGTTCCATGTGCAGAAAAACATCCCCAAAGCATGATGCTACCACCCCCATGCTTCACAGTGGGGATGGTGTTCTTGGGATGATACTCGTCATTCTTCTTCCTCAAAACACAGTTACTGGAATTATGACCAAAAAGTTCTATTTAAGTCTCATCTGACCACATGACTTTCTGAGTCCTCTGGATCATCCAAATGGTCATTGGCAAACTTAAGATGGGACTTGACATGTACTTGTTAAGCGCAGGGGAACCTTCCATGCCATGCATGATTTCAAACCATGAGGTCTTAGTGTAATACAAACAGTAACCTTGGAAACGGTGGTCCCAGCTCCTTTCAGATCATTGACCAGCTGCTCCCATGTACTGCTGGGCTGATTTCTTACCTTTCGAGGGATTATTGAGACCCCATGAAATGAGATCTTGCATGGAGTCCCAGTCTGAGGGAGATTAACAGTCATGTTTACCTTCTTCCATTTTCTAATGATTGCTCCAACAGTGAACCTTTTTTCACCAAGCTGCAATTTCCTAGTAGCCTTTTTAAGCCTTTTGTAGGTTTTACAATTTGGTCTGTAGTGTCTTTGGACAGCTCTTTGGTCTTGCCGATATTAGTAGTTGGATTTTTACTGATTGTAAAGGTGTCTTTATGCAGCTAACGACCTAAAACAGGTGCATCTAAATGGAGTGGACATTTTGAACAGGTCCTATAGGGTCAGAATTCTAGCTGATAAACAGGTGTTCAAATACGTGTTTTCCTCTCTGAGGAGATATATATATATATATATATATATATATATATATATATATATATATATATATATATATATATATATATATATATATACGCACACACACGTTAAAAAAGGACTTATGGTATTCTTAAT
The DNA here is from genome assembly GCF_000732505.1 of Cyprinodon variegatus. Taxonomy (NCBI): domain Eukaryota; kingdom Metazoa; phylum Chordata; class Actinopteri; order Cyprinodontiformes; family Cyprinodontidae; genus Cyprinodon; species Cyprinodon variegatus. Next base: position 714,445 of record NW_015150777.1, read on the forward strand.
GTCTGCAATGCATTAAGAAGAATAGATGTTTTGCAACTACACCACATGATGAAAAGGAACTCTGTACTCAATGATATTCAAAAATCAATCAACGTTCTAAACAGTTCTTGCATTGATAAAAAAAATACCAATGCAAAAATTCGCTTAAGAGGTACAAAGTACAAATGGAAATTGAAATCGGTATTTCCATAAAGCTTGTCAACACAAGGAAGCATATAGTTCCCTAAAAATACTTGGTGCTTCATCAGCACAGTGGGCCAGATTGTGCAAAACCGATTTCCAAATGAAAAGCAAATTCTGCTCTCCTCTGAATAGGAGACTTTAGACGAATAAGCTACGGTCCAGCTGTTTTTCTCCTTAGCAAAGGTAAGATACTTCTGATATGGTCTATGGTTCAGGAGTGGCTTAACACAAGCATTAAACAGTTGTACCCGTCTCCTGGATTATATGTGTGGTGAAACTTAAAAATCTGACTACAGCAGCAGCCTCCTTATGAATCTTGCCAAAATACGGTAATTCAAATTAGCAATGACTTTAAACCATAACTTATCCCTGATTTTGTGCTATGGAAAAAAAAAAAATCTGTTTTTCAGTGCATCAAGAGGCAAACATGGACAAATATACCTTGACCAACAAATGTCAAAACATCATTCATGTATATTTCTGACCTGATGTTCAAGGTAAAAACCTGACTCTGGAAAACATTTGAAGTGCAGCACAAGAAAAGATCAAGGTGAACACTTAAGGTCACATTCACTGCACAGTGCACCCCATCATATATCGAGTTGATTTCCTATCATATTATGAAGTAACTAAATATCGCCAACCCTCATTTGTATGCTTTGACAAAGCGCTCTGAACAACCAGCTTTATTAGAAATGGTTGTTTGCAGCTCGGTGACTGTGAGTCATAATATTTTCTAACAAGCTGAATTTAGCATTTCCTTCCAGCTATGCTATGCCTTCTAGCTATGAATCCACAGAAATTAAATTTTCAGCTGATTGGCTAAAATGTTTCCTTTTGATGATAATCTAAATCACTGAGTTGCAAAAGTTTGAGTTTATGTCTTATAATCTTGCAGTCAAAGTTAAAATGGTTATGTTTAGGAAATGCAATTTAAAACACAGCCAATGCTATATTTAACAAATTCATATCTCCACCAAAGATAGGATGTATCCCAAACAAAAAATGAACCCGTGTCTTCCACTTCATCTGTTATATGTTGTCATGGCAACCAAGTATTTCCCACCTACCTAAGCCGCTCTGTTTCATTTCAGGTGACTGACGTGGGCAAAAGGAGAAGAGACGATAACTGCCAACTTTAGAAGAGGATGTTTCTGAGAGGACCTGAAGGAAACACAGCATAGACGCAGAGTTCAGTTGGTGGCCAGAACACACTGTGACCATACCTGGAGTTATGATTTTAAGATGAAGTAGCAAGAAACCAAAAAGGAAGCTGCAACTGCACATAATAAACAGACATTGATTTTATCTTTATACAATAAAAAAACAAATTAAATTCTAATATTAATTATTTGACATCTTCCTGGAAAAAAACCCTCTATCCTCACCTCCATTGATCCAGTCTTGTGATTGCGAATGAGTGGGGACTTCCTCTGAATGGTGATGGGCTCAGAACTGGGCACCGCACGGTCTGTTTCATCTCGTGATAGGTCCTCCAGACTGCCAGGATCTGGCTTTTTCTTCCCGTTCTGCAAAATAAGACCAACACAACTAAATGAGAGCCTTGTTTTTACTCAAACTGAAAACAACTTTGAATAAACAGTTTTACCGGTTCCAGCACCTCTGCTGAAGCGGGTCTGAAGCCAAATCCGGTCGGAGCATGCTCTTCTTCTTCGACTCCTTTAACACCGGGGCTAAAGTGGAGCTCCACGTGGAACCGCTCCTCAGAGGAAATGTCCTTCAGAAAGACAACGTGTAAGATACCGATGGCTTAATGAGAAAAAGACTAAATGATTGTGGAAAGCTCTATTGAAAATCCAAAGGTAAATGTTGGTTCCTTGGCCCGGTACAACAGGCTGTTAGTAACTGAAAGGTCAAAAAGGACTCTGTATTTAAGCTAGAAAATCATATAAGAGCCGTTTCAAATGTTTTAATTATTTATTTTTTGAAGCAGCTAGCTAAGGGCCCTGGCAAACCTTGCTGATTTAGCCAGGGTATGCCCGATGTCCCAGAATTTTCTAAAATGCTGGCACACACCGAAAATTCTATGTATTTTTTAATTTTGGGCATATAGCATAACATATTTATAACGAGGCCAGAACTTATGTCCAACGACAGCCTACGTTATGCATAACGCAAGGCAGCGTAATGCCCATGAAATGATGCAAATAATTAAATAAACACTCTCTCCTAAAAGAATCTACACTATAGTATCACTTGTCGATAGAGCGACAAGAACACACCTTGTTGTTGTCCTCATAAAGCATAATGACAATCTGCGTCATGTAGTTGAGTTCAGAAACGGCACTGAGGTAATCCATGGCACGTTTCCACTGCTGGTCCTTCTCCTCCTGTTTCAGACCCAAATGTGTAAAACATCAAACGGATCCTTCCTTCTCATCAAACAAACTCTCTGAAATAAACTGCTGTTTGCTTACGTCAAGGAGACCTCCATATCGAAAAATGCTGAGCAGGGAGTGAACATGGCTCTCGCTGGTGAAATATAACCGAGTCCTGACGTGACGACCGGGCGATAGTACTCCACGAGAATAACTGCAAGCATGAAGCCCAATTAAAGATAAAGTGACCTAATTTATACGTTTAAGTTGAAGAATCTGTTTTGTGAAGATAAGACTCACAGAGGATGTAGTTTGTTGACAAACTCGTCTCCATGTGTCCTCTGAAGGTCAAGCTGGATCTTTCTGACCAATGGGAGGCAGTAAGCATAGGCTATGTCCAATTTCTCAGCCTTAGTTATGCCGTATTCCTGCAAAGACAAAAGTGCTTTTTGAGAAAAGACCTTCAACACAAATTAATATGCTAGCTGTATATATCAAAAGTTTTAGAGCTTTGTATTCACACGGTGATGGGTAGTTCTACACATTTTTAAAGCTCCCCACTGAGTAAAAAGTTAAATATTTTAAGATGATTATCAAAAAAGCATAAGCAACATAAGCAGCATCAGCATTTGGCAACATTGGAAAAAAGTCGTGAAAAAAGCTTTGAAATAAATTACTTATTTAAATCCAAAAATTGTGCAGATTGAGCTTTACTGACCAAGTTGGTTCAAACAAACAAGGAGTCTGACCTTTTTTCCCAACTTTGCTGTAAAATTCAAAAATACTTTATTAATCCCAAAGGGATATTTAATGTTAACACAGTAACACGTGTTAATTCTTTAAACCATTTGATTTAGGTGTTTATGACTGTAGGCAGAAAGGATGTTTATTTAACATACAATTTAACTACAAATTGAAAATTAGCTATTTTTTTAAAAGAGAAAGTTGTTTTCACACAGTTATACTATATGTCCACTATATTAAAAAAGTGCAGCATTTAATATAAGTACATTTATTAAAGCAGTGCTGTTTAATCTTTAGCCACTAGGAGCTAGACCTGTAACCATTCAGTGGCCCTGAAAGCAAATGGCATCGATTTCCAAACGATCCACGTTTGGAAATCTAGCAGATTGAGATGTCAAGGCCACATTCATCCCTCCAGATTATCAGAAAAACAAAAATATGTCTGAACAGCTACATTTAATATGTGGTTTACTGCACAAAATAACTTTTAGCTCAGTTAGCTCAGGTTTAGAGACTTATTCAGTAACAGATGCGATCTTCCCGTGTAACATACAGTAGGTGAGTAAAAAAAAGGGCTATCCCACATGGAGCATCAATATGTGCAAAGTGTTGTACATTGTCCTGAAAAGTTATTTCATAGATCTCAAATCAACACTGTAACTGTAAAGCATCACTGTAACTTGTGAGAAAGTAAGAAGTAAGAAGATGCATAGATGGATCATATGACAATTACCAAACCATTTACCTTATTTAATTCCGTTCACTTATCATTCTCATTTTGAATTCTAGCTTTATAAGTGGTTTTATCACAAGAGATATGTATAGCTTAGAGAACAAAACAACAATGGATTACTCATTAGTCCAATAAGAAATCTTTGACTAACTTTCTAATCTAGAAACTCTTGATACATGTAGAAGAATTTAAGTAGAGCTAGAAATTATGGACACAACTTATTAATACTTATTTGATCAAATATCTATATAAAATATATAAAAGTCTCAGAAAAACAGTCAAGTGTGCCCACAATAGATGCCTGTACAAAATAGAACTGAAAATAAAAACTTAATGTCAAAATTCATTTCTAAAGTATCCCACTTTAAATTAACCCTTGCTGACACCGTAGAGGATGCTGTACATTTTTTTTGTCATTCTGTTAATATTTAGTATGAACTTCAATTGTTCTCTTCCTTCATAAAAGTTTGGTTTATTTTTAACTTCTCTTGCTGAGTAAAACAAAACAGATGGGCGCTCTATTTCTTTTCCCATCAGGCACAATGAACGTTGACAACAGTGGTCCCAGGCCTAACAAAACCTTTACCACAGCACGGATCAGCTTGGTCAAAACAAAATGAATCAATTCACATTACATCACAGAAAAACTTCCTGTTGGTGGTAAAAAGCTCAAACTCTGCTCTTTTCAGCCCTCTTTTTTTAAATCTGCTCACCACACTCAGCTCTTCTGCACTGTGTGAGGTTGGTAGCATCAGATCCTGCTGTACCAAAAACATGCTTTCTACACAGTTACTGTAATAACTGCCTACATGCAACATTTTCTTTTCAGATTTATCACATGGTAAAACTGGGGATAATTCCATAGTCAGCTTTGGTCACCTTATCATTATTACTGATTTAGTGGCTAAAACTTACCGCGTTGAAGCTTAGCCAAGCCTATCAGAACTAAGCATATCCAGTTGTTGCTGGGCACAAACTCGACTTCTGTGGTTAATGTCATTTCATTGCTAGAGGCAAACCTCGCATTATTCTCAAAGCACAAAAGTTCCACATGCCAGTGCGAAGGATTTGCTGCAGCATTTTTTGCAGTGTGAGGAAAAGAGAGTGAAACGTTGCAGGCAGAGTCTGCAGGCCGCCAAGTAAGAGATACAGGTTATCAGCTTTTGTGATTGGTAACAAAAGTATATGATCGCTGATCATATACTTTTATCATGAAAATCTGCTGAATATGATCGGTGACCAATCAACCGGCACACCACTGATATATATTGATAGCAAATTATTGCAAAAAAGTTTTTAAAAACAACCACTGGACTTTGTTTCCAAGTTTGAAGATGTTCTGCCTCCCAAGCAGGAAGCTTTTTCAATAAAAAAAAAAAAGAAGAAAATTGTCAAGCAATTATTTAAAGAAAAAAATCTGAACCAAAAATTGTTTTAAAACCATTTGTGTGTTTTTTTTTTTTTGTGTTGGTCAGATTTCCTTTTTTCCGGGGGAAATTATTTAAAGATGAATTCATATTAAATCTATTTAAAGCAAAGACGACATCAACTTGACGACAACTTCTCACTGTAAAAAAACTAAAACTATTTGAAGTTTAATCTGCACAAATGTTCAACTCTTAAAAAACAGCACAACTGCTAATAAGTTAGGCCATCATCATTTTAATCAATAAGATAGAGTACTAATTAGTTTTTCTTTATCCTCTCACCTGGGGAATAACAATGTCGGCCAAAGCTCGAGACAGCCTGAACAGCTCCTGTGTGTCCTGAAGGCCCAGTGAGGCGTTGTGTATGACATCATACTTCACGCAGTCGTAAATGTCAGGGATTTTACTGATATCATAGCGCCCGTTCTTCATGCGGAAATCTTTCTCCAGCTTGGACCAGCGCTGCAGCATCAGCTCCAGAGACTCACTGTGGTACAGCTGCAGATCTGGGAGGAGAAAGTATATCCCATTTAATGAATGAATGCAACTGAAGAGAGAGAGAAAAAAAGAGGTTTTCTTTTCAGTTTTATACCAGCAGATTTTGGGTCCTCCATTCTTGTCCGAATCTGTGATGTCAAACTCTGAATGAGGGCGTAGACCTGGTCACATATGGCCACCGGGTTCTTCACTATTTTCATGGAATTAACCAATGAAGCACCACAGGTTGGGGCCAGCTGTAATAAAAAAGCCCATACACAGATACAGTTAAAAATAATAATATCAAAAAGTCCCACTAACTACATAGAGGTTATATGTAAACATTCATTTTATAGAGTTTAGTCATTTACATCTAAAACATTAAAGGTATAAATGGAAAAAACACAAGTAAGGGAGGAACAAAGCACACAAGAAGGGAAGAAAAGATAGCAGAAATAAAATAAGAAACAATAGAAAAAAGAAAAAAGTAGAGTGTAATTAAGGAAGGACACATGTAAGGGTGGAAGATTTAAATGGACATATGAGGGTAAAGTCCCTGTTTTATATAAGTTATGAGCAAGTACATTGAGAAAAATTTTGAGCATGCCAGCTTACACTCATACATGGACCATAAGTTACATGTAAGTTACTTTTAAGTTTTGCATGTGGTTTCTAGCTTATACAAAACCTATGAGTACTGTAACTTGTGCACAACTCATACATAACTTATCATGAACTTATCTCAAATGTATATCAATGTATTTGACGTGTTCCAGACGACCGCCGAATGCATTTCCAACTTACAGCTACTGTATGATGGCGTATTGGCAGCGTTTTGGCATGAATGGGGGTTCACAGGAGGAAACCCTTAGTTCTCCTCCAGACTTCAGATGTTCCACAAGAGCAAGGCTGAGACTGGAATACATACTAGCTGTCCTCCAACATCAGCATGATCTTATCAATTTGATTCTGTAGGGTAAGCGTGAAGGTGGGTGTGATAGATCCTCCGTGCGTTCATGCCTACGGCCACGAACGTCCTAGCAGACATCATGCTGAAACTGCAGAGACTGCAAAGTTGTTTCTTTTTATTTATTTAGCTATTCTTTTTTTTGGCAGGCGGTAAACAGCAGCTAGGTTAATACCGCAAACAATAAATATTTTTATGTAGACCGGGTGCATCACTGCCCCCCTCAGGACACTGGCTTGTGCATTATTTCATGGGCATTACGCTGCTGTGCGTTATGAATAAAGTTAGGCTGTTGTTAGACATACGCTATGGGCTCGCTATCAATACGCTATGCATATGTCCAAAATTGAAAAAATACATAGAAAGTTCAGTCTATGCCAGCATTTTAGGAGATTCTGGGATGTCAGGCTTACGCTGGCTAAATCATCAGATTTAACAGATCAAGAGAGAATCTTTACAAATAAATTACATGAAACAAGAAATTATTTGTGTGATTAAATGTAAAATTCCTCAATCCTAAATACCCGATCGTAGTCTTCCTCGTTGAACTCTCTGTCCCTCTGCATGATTTCGTGGAGCCGGGCTTTGACGCGGTGCTGGCAGCTGCTCAGCGAGTCGCTGTCGCTGTCCAGCAGACCGTTCATATTGGCGCTCTTGACCATCTGAACCAGGATAGGGGTCAGCTCTCCTTCCAGAGCAAGCAAGCCCTGCTCAAACATAAACACAAGACGTCTGTTTTATTACTGTTAACTCCTCTTAGATTATTAACATTTGAGCAGGAAACATTAGCCTTAAAAATGCTTCTTTGGATGTTTGCCCTTTAAAAGGAACAACACCAGCTGATGTCAATTTCTAATTCCGTGGTGTGGTTAAAGGGCTATAAAAACACGAATCTCACATCAGCTCTTTTTCAGAACCTGTGAAACTTAAACTTGTCATTACAGGACTACTACAGGTACTAAAAGCACAATTTGTTATCTCTAATTAAGTATTCTGTTTCTAAAAATATATAAAAAGCATATTTAATGTGTACAATTTAAATTTATAGGCCATTCAGATTTATAAGTTTACAGTTTTGTTTGAAATAAAAATACCTTCATAATTAGATCCTTATTAATGGTTTCATTTAACTTGTACATTTGTTAACTTGCAGTTTTGTTTACACTCCTGCCTCAGCAGCCAATACCTTTGCAAAAGCGGCAGCCGTCATCTGCACTCTGCCTTCATCTGATGCGTAGATCTTCAGGTCATGTCTGTAAGTGCTATGTAACCGTAGTAACCCACACCCTGGAAATCCAGCGTAGTCTCCTACGTCAACACATGTGGAACAGCAATAGTGGCATAAACATAGGAGCTGCTGTTTCCTTTGCAAACACGTCCCAACATCATGAGTATTTTTCACATTTTTTTTCCCAAGAGTATTTTATCAGGATATACTGGGGAGCATAATGGGAAGGAAAGAATTTGCTCTTTTATTCCATTGGAGTATAAATCTTTACAATGTGGTATGCATTACTATAACCCTAAATAATATCATTGCCTTCAGAAGGTAACTACTTAATAAACCTACTGTAGTCCTGTGTGTGTTTTAATATCTCTATAAATTTCATTGATAGGGCAAGCACGACTGTCATTGTCAAAACAACATGGGAAAATGTTCATAGTGTTGACTAAACTTCCTCAAACAGACAGTTTTCTCCCAAATATATACAACTAAGGAGGTAAAAGGGTTTAAAAAAAACATTTCTGCAGCTGTTACATACATAAATTTAGTATAATGGCCCAGTTTCAGCGCCGTTTTGAGAAGTTCACTCTGAAATGCATTGGAGAGAATCCTGTTCTACTACATAATATGCAAAATGTGATTTGGTCTTTCACAGAAAGAACTGAGATTTGTTTTTAATGGGAAGGAATGTACAGAATTATAATTTCCATTTATTGTACAGGAACATGATTTATTCTCTGATTTATTGTGTAAATCAAAGAATGAAGCACCTCTGACTTAAGAAACACAAGCAGCAAAGATTCAAGGAAAGGAGCCTTTTTAATTTTCCTGCCTCAAATATGCCTCCTCATATTAATAAATTACCTCATCTTAATTGGCCGGTTCAGAAAGGGAGTTAACAGGGTGATCAAGTTAGCCAAATGAAGAGAGTTAGAAAACGTGTTTTAGATTCAAGAAAGTTTCAGATGATCTATAAAAAAAAAAAAAAAAACATTTTTTTTACCAGTGTTATATCCTTCTAATTTAGTGGTGTGGGCACAGCCTGCGTCTGCCTTATCCCTCTCTGCCCGCCTCTTGTTTTGATCTGATATGAAACCGTTTCTGCTAACTCTCGGGCTGATTGCTGTGGTTTGACTGTTTATGGTTTTATGACCTCAACTCTAAAATTGGGCTGTGAGTCAACACCTCAAAAACTCCCATTTTTCCTCTCCATTACCAGTTTCATATCAACACTTTATACTCCAACTAGGATATTCAGAGTAATTACTTTTTCACCAGTACTAGACAGCAATATCCTTCTAACCTTGTCCCCCAGGGTACATGCAGCGAAAGGCTCTCCCAAGCTCCTCAGCTTGTACTCTGCCAGCAGGAGTCAGCTCCCCTCCCCACTTCAGCACCAGCAGCAGAGATGGACCTTCCTTACGCGTATCTTAAACAGATGGAAGGGGGGAAAATAAGACACCGAATCTAGAATAAACATGACGTTCTAACAAATGACCTTAAAAAATAATTAATAATAAAATATCCCAACCTTCCTCTTCACTTGATGTCTTCGGCTGCCCATGGGGCAGGTAGGTCAACTGAACCTTTCTGTTGATCCCAGAAAAGTGACCGTACCTTTTATACCAGAAAAGGAAATAAATATAAGACCACATCCAAAGTTTTATAAATAAACACAGAACTACAATATGTCTTCAATCAAGCAACATTTCTTAATTTATCTAAAATATCTCCATGATTAATTTTTGTAAAGGTGCGTTTTCAGTTAGGTGTTTCTAAATTTGACACAATTATATCTTTTCATCATGCTTTATCCCAAGTGGGGTCGCGAGGGATGCTGGTGTCTATCTCCAGCTGTCTACGGGCGAGAGGGGGGTCCACCCTGGACAGGTTGCCTGTCCATCGCAGGGCAACACAGAGACAAACAGGACAAGCAACCATTCACACACACACTCACACCTAAGGAGAATTCAGAGAAGCCAATTGACCTAACAGTCATTTTTTTGGACTGTGGGAGGAAGACGGAGTACCCACACATGGACAGCGAGAATACGCAAACTCCATGCAGACAGACCACAGTTCGCCTTTAAAGAAAATAATTTCACAGAATATTACCCACATGGTGATAAATTGGGTTATTTTTGTTCTTTTTCAGGCAAAAAGCTTATAGTAAATAAAAAATAGTGATATTAAAACAGTCCAAAATAAATTATTTGAATTATAATTCTAATTCTGGATTTGGTTGGGACTCCTGTTGTATGATTTACTGCATTGATGCGAGGCATGGAGGTTGTCAGCCTTTTGCTATACTGAGGTATAAATAAAAAACAACTAACAGGTAGCCAAAATAGCGTTCTTTACCTCCTGTGCATTGACGCTTTTCATGTCTCTTTGTCGGTAATAAATGAAATAAAAGTCCACAGTTTTTGATTTGAAAGAGGACCTCAGATCACTGAGCAAGAGCCATTTCTTTTTGTAATGCACCTGCTTTGTAGCCCTTAAAGATGTTTCCTTATGCTCACCCTTCCAATAATATAATTTGATACAGCAATCTGAGAACAGCCTTATGCGTTCCAGAAAAGCCTTTATCTAACAAACATAGGGCCTATCAGTTTTATATATGTTTACACTCTGTTACTGAACACAATACAGCTTTATCAGAGGAAAAGTGACTCTGGAAAAAAACGGATTCTTTTTTAATCACAACAGACCAAAGCTGTGATCTCATAGGTCTGCCTCAACTCTTTTCTTGGCGTTTCTTTTATAAACAATGTAAAAACGCAGCTACAAGCTTTTATGGAAGCTAAAGGAGCACCAGAACATGAACAGCCACCTCCAACAGTCTGACCTTAAATAGTGAATTTATCATTGGCTGTGGCAGAGCTTGTACTTCTAAAGACTTAATAAAAGTTTCACACTTCAGTGGGTCTCTAAAGAAAGGAGGTTAATAATCAGACTTGTTTCACCTACATTTCTAAAACCGTCTTCAGCTGCTCTAGTTTGCACTTCTTCTCTTCAATCTCACAGTCATTGTGCTGACCCAGTTCTATCAACAGCATTCGGGTGATGTCCAGCACCTCCTGTTAACAATCACAGTAAAAAGCTGTAAGAAGAGCTACCAGCAGCTTCTTCAGTAGTGATTTACCCATGTCAGAATGGATCATTTTACCTGCAGCTGTTTAGGCTTTTTGAGTTTCAACTTCCCTGTTTTGTATCCTTCGTATTTTTCAAACAGATCAAAGAACCTGTGTGAAAACAGGGAAACAATAGAGAGGTTTTAATGAGGTGTAAAGTGAACAGGCAGAGGGCTAAAGAGGAAACTCACATGGGGTTGCGGACTTCCATCTTCATCTTCTGTTTGGGAGTTCTGTCTCCATGACGGATGACAGCGATGACACAGCGTAGCTCCATCCTGATGAGTTTCAAAGTGAATACATTAATACCTTCTAGATGATAAGTGCATTAATAAACAGTTGATGACATGGTAACAGCTTACATGGTCCCTGAAGTGGTGGGAACAATCGGAATGTCCTCTGCCTCGGTTGGAATTGACCAAGGAATCTGAAACTGCGGGGCCAGCTCTCGCATCACAATGTTTCTGAAAGGTTTAATCAACACATGAAGAACAGAAATAATTAAGTGGACCTTAAGAAAAAGTAGATAATTGCAGGTGAAAAGGTAAAGTTGGTACCCAAGGATCTTGGCACAGTCGTCGTAGTATTTCATCGAGTTCTTGACGAAGCTGAAACCGTTTACGTCACAAACGTAGGAGTGTCCGTTAGCTCGGAGAAGGTCGAAGCCACACACAGTTTGCTGTGGTATAATCCAACATGAGAAAACATTTACACCACAGATATGACAGAACCATCTTCAACAAAAAAAACAAAAAACATACCTTGAATGCCAAGCAGACTTTTCTGGCCACCAGTTTCTCCATGGCAGAGAGCATGACAGGGTAACGGACCTCCTTTCCCTCGCTGTCTCTCTCCACCTTCCCGTCCAGAGCGGGAGACTTCCGGGCCTCAGCATGAGCATAGTCCGGCCCAACGGTGTAGACCTGAAGTCCAATAGAAACCCAAACCCCAGCAGTTAATTTCAATGCTTGAGGTAAACTTACACTAGTTCATCTGCTACAAAACTCATTCAAATAAAAACATAAACTTTTAAGGGAGAGTTTTTTTATTTTTTTTTAAAGAGGCAGGGTTCTGTATGGAGTTTCAGAGTAGTTCGTATCTTACTGTCAGGTGATAAGTCTCAAAGCATTTAAAGGTAACAAAAGGACCTGAGAGTTTTCAAGTTTTATAGTAGCAGAAAACCAGATTCCCCCAAATCCCTTTTGAAAGTAGTTCCTGTGAATTAGTATTAATGTGAACCCTACGCACATATGTAAAGCTAAATTTACACATCAGAATAAGTTTGGACTTTTAGTTAAAAGTTTGATATTGTGCATTTAATCACCAGGGTTAGAAGAAACAAACTGCAAAGTTTTCTTGAAAAAATAAATGGAGACAATTAGGGCTTCCACCATATTCTATCTTTCTGTCTACCCATCTATTTTCTACTGCTTGTCCATTAGGGTCACAGGGGGCTGGTGCTCCAGCTGTCAGTGTGTAAAAGACAGGGTGCACCCTGGATAGGTTCATTGCACAGAGACACAATCATCAGCACAAACAATTACACATAAGGAAAAATATGAGATATTCATCAACCCAACAGAAGTTGGAGTACCCAGAGAGATTCAGCCCTTATATGGTCTAATGGGGAGGCAATTCCAAAGGCTAATGTAGCCGACTACATCCACTTTGGCTTAGTCTGGAATGTTTCTCTTTTTGGAAAACCCAAACTTGTTCAAGTTATAAACATCTAGTCATTAATTGAAGATGAAGTTGAAGAATCAAATGTTTCTGCAGTGCAGTCCACAGCATTATACTGCCGCTACCACCATGCTAAACAGATGCTACAGTGTTCCATCTCTCACCTTGAATCCTCCAGCCTTCTTCTATTGTTCTAAATTCATACCTGACCATAAAACCTTTTTTCCAGAGGAAATGTACCTTCTCCACATAAACTGCTGTTATTTCAGTCCAGCTTGAAGGTGTTAATTTAAGGACAGAAGCTTTTCTCTTGGTTGACAACTGAGTCCATGGTGATTTAAAGTTGGCGTCCCCTTTAACTAACTAATACATTAGCTGAAATCCTTGAGAATCGGATCACACTGTGCAGACAAGTGTTGTTGAGAAATAAACCAAATAAGGGTGTGATGGTGGTGTAAGAATATGTAAGACATATTTACAGAGGCTTATTTACAAATTGAGAAAGCTTCCTGAAGAGGTGGCGAAACGTCTTCAAATCTTGAAAACCAAGTCCAGTGGATATTTTTACGGAATGATTTTGACCTGGATGACTGAGAACCTTCATCAGCATATTTACAGAGGCCTTTTTCTTCAAAGAGTTTGAGTTGGTCTAGTAAGATTTGCCAATATTTGTCCTCCTCAATCTGTCTCAACCCCTTTTCTGTTGACTGACTTTCAGATAAAAAAATACAAATTTGAATGTCGTATAATTATCTTCCGCTAAAAAACAAACAACAAAAAAAACAACATACATCTTTAAAAGCAACATATCAATGCATGTGAACAATGAGTGCAGAGTTCTGACCTCAGCATTAGGAGCCTGGTTACTAACACAGAGCAGATGGCAGGTTGTGGCCCATTATCAATGACCTTAAATGTGAGCAATCCACTGCAGAGCCAGTCTCTGCTCTGTCGTCTGCAATACGTCTGCTATCCTGCAGCTCAACTACTGACAGCTTCTTTGGACTGGCTGCATTTTTTCGCTCATTTTAAGACTACTTCTGTTTGTTCATAAATGATTAAATGGATTAGCAGTCGGTGTGTAACAAAATCTCATGGTACGAGTGTGAGTAATCTGTGTTTACATAAAACACAGACATAAAAGAGGAGACTTAAACACTGAGCTTAGGACTTTAGAAAAACAATAACTGACAAAAACATTAACTAATTCTCTAAGGTCTCTCGATGTGTTTTACTGTTCCATTACTTCACTCTTTACCTTGACATCAGTGCCATCAGTTGGCATGAACTCTTCATAGATGTAGGAGCCCGTCTTCCTCACACTGCTCTCTGGAGAGTATACGCTGCTCCGGCTCCCGATCTGCACAAAATGAAGGTTAAAATCAGCCACTCTTCAGTAAACCTCATTCAACACTGTGGAAATATTTTATGACCCTAGAAGTGGATTAAACTGCTGCATTTACATAAAAAAAAAACTGCATTCAATTTCAAAAGCTAAGAATATCCTAGACAAAGGCAAAAGGTCAGAGAAAACAAAAAAACTAGGCTCTTATTTTGAATTTTGCAAAAGAATTGATTCGATAATGGCCACAATGCCACTAGACTATGCAGAAATAAGATCTAACAGAAAAACTAGGAAGCCATGTAGGAAACCCAAAGATGGAACATTACAGCTAATTTTTCCTAGTTCTTTGAATATAGAGAAGAATATTGTGCATAGAGCTCCACAAGCAGCACACCGAAATAAAAGCATTGACGTATATATATTTTGTATCTATATTTAGCATATCTATAATGTTTTGACAACAGCAAAGCCAAAAACCCAGAATACAGAGTACTGGTTATCTATTTTCTGAACTTCCCTCCAATCTCCTCGTTTTTACTTGTAGTCTTGCACAACTCCTATGCAAAATGTAAAAAAAAATGTACCGTTACAAAAATTAATCTTAACTTAGAAAGCCATTCTGTGCCTCCTATAATCTTAAACCCATTTGATTGCTAAAGGTGCATAGGGTTGATTGTACTAAGCTTAGATGGAGCCCATTTGGCAGGTTTTTGCGTGATAAATCTCTCTACGCTATTTTATTTAAATTACAAATAAGGAACAAAACTGATGATGCTTTAATCATAAGATGCAGTTTAATTGAAAGAGATATTTGTTGCCATACTCAAGAATTGCCCAGTAAAGAAACTTAATCCATAAACCCTTTTTTTTTATTTCAAAAAAAGTTTTCTTTAATCTTTCGAGCTTAATCTGAGGAAAACATATGACTGCTTCCATGACCTTAAAGGTTAAAGTATTGGGAGGGTTTTCATCAGAGGGTTTGGGATATTTATTTATTTTCTGGTAACAATGGGTGTCACCTCTACTCTTTGATGTAGAATCATCTAAAGATTGATTTAATTCTCTAAAGTTACTTATTCGCCAAGTTTAGAAATAAAGCGACAATACACAACACAATGTCTAACTGACGGAGCCACCTATAGATGATTCAGGTTGATTGACTTGGGGAAGAGGAGTAGTAATAACAGAGCAATTATAATATGGTTGCTTGCTTCCCTGCATGCAGGGAAATTACACCTGCAACACACCATTTACATAATTGGACAGCTTATAATACAAGGTTTATTTTTTTACTCCATGCAAAAACTTTGGGAACCTATGTTTTACAGTAATCCCACCGCTAACACAGCAAAATACTTTATGCTTACTAAATAAAGGCACTGAAAGTTAGCAAGAGCTGTGACTTCTTAACTCTTTAAGGGGCTTGGAGATTTTCTGCCTTTACATCAGCAGCAATAATCTGAATTAAAAAACAAGGAATAAAGGCAGCGGTCAGGACCTTTCTGAAGAGTCTCTGGCTGCCACCACCTGCAGATGTTGGGTAATAGATGTACACATTGTGGTCTTCAGCACAAACAGGCTTCTCCACAAAAGGTTTCTGGAAGATCTCCCCATTCACCTCCACATGGTCCTCTCCTTCAACCAGGTTACACTCTGAGACAAACACACAGCAAATGTTGCAGTTTAGGCAGCTGGCTCCCTGTCATTACCCACCAATAGCATAGAAAAATGAATCTTGACCCTGCAGTGTTTACTCTTGAGGTCGATTCTAAATCATGTGACTTTTGTTGATCCTTTTAGAAACAGTCATGGAGGACATGTAAAACATCCGATTGCTCTTTCCTCAGGGGAACATCTTTGTGCCTCTGAGTAAAAACAGGATCAGAGTGCCAGAACTTATGTCGCAAAACTTAATGAGGGAAACTCTCCCTAGCAGAACATTCAATGCTATATTTATCTCACAGCTGACATAAAACCAGTTGAATAGGTGATACTCAGTGGAGCCTAATAAAATTATACATTAAGTTTAGTGCAGTGCAGTTCAAGCATGAATAAGGGACAGACCATCTGGTTTATCTGGGTCACGGTTCAACACAGCATAGCGAGGCAGTTCAATCCCCTCCTCCTGCAGGATACGGTACACTTCTCTTCTGCAAAAGAGCAAAATAAAAAAGTACCATCAGCAAATAGACCATGACTTGCAGAAGCTGGATTGGGTTTAACCTGAAAACAGATATTCTTAGTAAAGAAAATGCACCTGTCCTGAATGTAGTACTGCATGTTCAGGTCATTGATGTGTAGAGGGTTTCTCAGTTTGGCATAGCTCACTGCCTTATCCAGAGGGAATCCTGGACAACAAATGCGTCCAAAAAAGTGAATTAAAAATCACATTTCAAACTCTTATTGCATAATATAAAACTATTATTCTGGACTTCAATGGACAGCAGATAATTATCCACTGTAATCAATAACCTCGGAACTTGTGGAGACTAATTTAGCCCCCCGAGTATGTAACTTTGGATTGTTCCATAAAAAGCACACAGTGCATGTTGTCCCTCTGGGACAGGGGGTGCTGTACCTTTGGAGTGGAAGGAGATGAGGCAGTCACAGAGAGGCCATTTGTCCACTGGCTCGTTGAGGATGACATCCTCAGGAAAGATGACTACAGTGATGTATTCAAACCTACACAGCCTCTCCAGAATCTGGGTCATTGGCTTGGACTTGGACTTCTTCATCATGCAACAGATCCCCACCACGATCTGTCGCTCTGGGGGCTGAACAAAAGACACAAGATTAAACAGATCAGTTCAACAGACGACATAAAAACCAAATCTATTAGGCTTCCTAAATAGCAGTATAGATTGATTCTAATTCTCTGGTCAGTGTCCGATCTTTAAATGCCTGACCTGCTGTTTTCAATATTTATTTATAAATGACACTAGTTTTATAAGATCACAGTACAGCTGAAATGTTAAAATCTTAGTTTGTAAAGAAAAGGGTTTAGAACACCCGTGGAAACCTAAAAACGTGTTTTAAATGCAAAAATACTAGTGCTCTCAAATATAAGCAAAGTTTAAAGCGTCGGCAGTTGTTGTTTAGACGACCTTTGAAAGGTCAATAAGATTTGATGTAAATAAGACACCTTAGACAACAGGTCTGGGGACTAATGCATGTTAACTTTTTTCCAGATAATGGAGCACAAAAAACAGAACACTGATATTTGATCATATAGCACAAAGAATCTTCTGCATGGTTGTTTTACAGCATAAATCCTAAAGTCAAACGATTAAATAAAAAAATTTATTTAGATACTTAAAAACTTTTTTCTTGCAGCTTTTCATTTTCTCAGCCATGATCGCCAAAATTCAGGTTTAACAGTTTCTGAAATATTTTTTCTTGTTTAACATTTAGCTAACATTTGGATACAAAGCAAAAAACAAAGCACCAAAACATGTTTGTATTGTCACTGGAAGGTCAGGAGCCGATTATTATTAATAATGAATGTTAGGTTCTTCTGCTTCCAGCCAAAATGCGTCGGCAGTGGTTGTTTTGACGACCTTTGGAAGGTCAATAAGATTTGATGTAAATAAGACACCTTAGACCACAGGTCTGGGGACTAATGCATGTTAACTTTTTTTCCCAGATAATAGACAGAGCCCAAAAAAAACAGAACACTGATATTTTAACATGTAGCACAAAGAATCTGTCCGGTTGTCAGTGAGGATTTAGGAAGTTAAACCAATGTGGGTAAAGCTTAACGTTTAATGTTAAATTTGCTTCATGTAAAGTATGAAATGAAAGTAGATGTGTTGTAGAAGTCTTCTGCATGGTTGTTGTTTGTTGTTTTGTTGTTGTTTTACATCATAAATCCTAAAGTCAGACGATTAAATAAAAAAATAATTTAGATACTTTAAAACTTTTTTCTCGCAGCTTTTCATTTTCTCAGCCATGAGCCGCCAAATTCAGGTTTAACAGTTTCTGAAATATTTTTTCTTGTTGAACATTTAGCTAACATTTGGATACAAAGCAAAAAACAAAGCACCAAAACATGTTTGAATTGCCATTGGAAGTCATGAGCTGATCATTATTAATAATGAATGTTAGGTTCTTCTGCTTCCAGCTAAAAAGAGAAAAGCAGAACTAACAAGTAATGGGGCTTTACCATACGAGCAGAAACAGTCCCTCACCGAATCTGTGTCTTCGTCGTCCTCATATGGCTCCATGTCTGTCCTCATGCTATCCTCCTGCACCTCGCTCTCATCGTCCTCGCAGCCCACGAAGAATCTGGGAGCGCCACGCTGGCTCTCACCCGGGCTGTTGGGCTCTGACATCACAGTCTCCCACAGCAGCCCTTAGCACCCCACCGCGCCATCAGACGCCAACAAATGGCCAGAGTGGGCCACCGATGGGAGGGCCCCAGGCCTGCGGAGAGGAATGAGTCCCCGCTGCTTTTAACTGCACAGCAGAGGAGGTCAAGGTTGGGAGGTAGTGAGGACAGGGCTGTAAGAAGGGAAATTAAATCAAACCAAATGAATGAAACCGCAGCGTTGGCCTGTCTTTAGGTAACAACTTTCTTTATTTTTTCATATTCATTCAGCAGATTGTGATCCTATATCGGGAGCCTGAAGTTCACAGTAGTCCCCACTATCAAGCTCCAGTTATACGATCATAGTACTTCGCCCCATTTGCATCAAAGCTGGACAAGCCTGCAGAAACACAAAAAAACAATGATTTTATATGCAATAAAAGGGTCACCTCTTTCAACTCTGCATTCAGCTGTTTACATAAAAAGAGTCCTTTCATTGCTAAAAATGTTGCCATACATTTCCTGGATCCATCTAATGTTTGATCTCGTGTCTGTTACAGATTAAATCCTTACAGCTCAGTCATGCAACAGTAAAGGTCTGTTTATATGTACAGAATCCTATATGTGGTTATGGGCTCCAAGCCTTCTTCTCACTAAATGCATTTAGACACAGACCAAAACAAATTGTAACCGCCTAAATATCAGCCCATCTGCAGCTATAGTTTTAGTAAAGTCACTGTTCTGTAGATTTGTTGCTGTAATAAAAAGCGGAGCTGTTTGGAAAACATAAAGGCTCATTGCTCTTCCTGTGGTGACAGACGGGCGAAGAATCTGGTTAGCAAAGCAGCAGGAACTTCAGCTCAAACCTGTGTTTTTACTCTACCTCAACATTAAAAGCTTAAAAACAGGAAAGTCTACAGACAGATCCAATTATTACCCTCTAAGACATTGCAACACACACACACACGTGAGCAAAAAGAGCCCCATCAGGAATGTAAGGTTAAAAACTGTCTGTAAGCAGCAAACATTACTATTAGAGCAGCTCAAAGAGGGCGTTCAGCTGAGATAATAAACAAACCATCAGGGACCTCAGAGTTAAGGAAAACAAGCATGGCTGCCAAAAAATGGCTGAGATCACGCTAAAAGATTTTGCATATCTAAAATCACAATGACCTGAGATCAAACTACACTTGCAAAGTCTAGTTTCTAGTCTAATCAAAAAGGCTCAATACCAAAAACAGGACTTAAAACAGCTGATATTTAATTCCATTTAACAATTTATGAGACAATAATTTAACCATCTTTTTCCATTTTGTTGGTAATTAATTTGTTGATTAACAGCAAGAGCCCTACTGCTTGCTGTATTTACAGTAGTCAGATGTAATGAAGACTCACTCATACCCAGCTCTGTGAATAAATAAAAAATGAGCTGGAAGTACAATGTGGCTAAAAGAAAAATAACTTTTTGATGCAACCTAAATTTTCCATTTCAGAAAATGTTTCTCATTTTAAATCTTATCCTGAAAATGATAAAAAAAATCTGATATCAGCCAAAAAATGTATGATTAATGATATTGGAAAGCTCAAAAAACACTTGGCTTCTATCTGCTTTTTTAAAGTTCATTTAACCCTTTGGTGAATAATAGATTGGTCAGTTGCTCTCATACGAGATGTTGAGTAGTGTTCTATGTTTGAGAAATAATCACCTGATGAAGCCATTTCTAGCATTCCACACTACAAAATAATTAAGAGAAGTATATATGATTGATGCTAATATTGTATCCCATCATTATCAGTAAATGATTAAACTTGCAATACTGGTATTGTATTGGATACTAAAAAGTTGTATCAGGACATCAGTAGTTTACTTCCAGCTTGCATACGGGGATCAGAGCACTAGCTCTAATGTTCCTCCTTACTCATTCTGTGTAGCAATTGATCTACTTTAAGTGTATTACTGCGAGATGGAAAGAGAAAGAAGGTATGCAATGCTCTTTAAATGTGATTTGTTTAATGTAATGATTTGGAAAAGTGCAATTTCTAAAATTGTGATTATGAATTTTCCAGCCCTATTCGGGGGCCACACTAAATTATTTCAGGTCAGCACACACCCTGGGCCTCCCTCTGAACTCACTTCAAGATAAACTGGGGAAAATATTTATCCATTCACCCCAAAAAAGGCCAGAAAACCTGATTTTACTTTGTTTTTCCTAATACATTTCATGGCTTATTGTTTTATGAATTATCACTCTCCTTTGTGCAATATTGCAATTCCCCTACTAAAGAAAAAAAAAGCCGCCAATTTAAATTTTAAAAAGTTAATATGGTGGACATATCTGTAGTCAACCAACCAACCTCACACACAAACACCCACCCAGCCTTTGTTTGCATGACTTTCGGGGACATTTCATTGACATACATTCAAATCATATAGCCTAAGCCAAACCCTTACCCTAACTATTACCAACATATTACTAACCCTAACCTAACCCCAATTCAAAGAAGAAAACTTTACCATTTGGGGACCTGTTGAATGTCCCCGTTTGGACCACTTTGGACCTGTAGGTCCCCACAATGGGGGATATTTGACAACACACACTCTGCTCTACACCAGGTAACTAAATCTCATACATAGGTTAATCGCTGTTGCTAAGCTTTTATACATGAGATGTTCTGCCTAATATTTTGCAGGAACCTGTCTGATCACTAGGACTATATTGTCTGTCATCTTATGAAAGTCTGATTTTCTTAAACCAGATAACGCAGAAGGATTTATTACTGATCCTATCTCTGACATAAGAAGCAAACATCAGCTAATGAACCAGACATAGCAGCTGATGCAACCGAAACTATTTAAATTCTTACCCACCACAGGTAATTGAGCTGGCAAAAGCTGAAGATCATTAAGTTTCAATGTAGTCTGTTGCAGGGTATGAAACATTCAATTAGATTAATCAAGATTATTCCAGATTATTAATCCTAAACTAATTTGGTGATCAAATAATCATTAACAGGAGTACAGAACTGAGAGCAGTGTTTTGTGAAAATGATTCCCTTATTTTTCCAGTGTATGAAACTGATGCCAATTCGTAAACGCTGTCAGGCTGTGTTTTAAGCAACATTTACACTTTGAAAGCATACCGATAACGGTCCAAACACAGTAACAGAGATAACTGTTGAGTGTAAATGGAATGCAACTATAATGGACCTTGCCAAACGAAACAAAATTGTGCTAAATCTAATACTAGTTCGACAGTAGGGCTAGGCATGGTTTAATTGTGGTACAGTTCTATGATAACAATGAGGGCATGAGTAGACCACGTCAACGCCTATTAACAACTCATTTTGTGGGTTTTCTGGCATGTCCAGCTTTGAATTCACAGATCTCTTCACTTGTTCACAACATGAACTTCTTCTTAGCCTTTTAACAATAAATTGCATCAAAACAGTGTGGTGCCACCTGGGATGATGCCGAGGCTGAGGCTCTCTTGAAACTTGGGCGGAGAACGCTATCCAGGCTCATAAGTTCCTGAATGTTATGGGCACCGTCCTTTTTTGTTTGCATAATTCCAGAGAGATGCATAATTCTGAGAGGCGAGGAACCATGCTAGCATGATGTGTAAATGGTCATAAGAACCAAGTTCAGCATGGATAACCGATCCAAACTCGGTCCGAACTTGGCATGGATCAGGTTCAGAGGGTTAGTTTAAATGGGGAAATAAATGGGACCGGATGGACATGATCTGGAGTAGATATATGAGGATTTATGCAATAGTTTTTGTTGGTTTTATTGCTGATGTAATCTAGAATTTGGGGTTCTTTTGACAAGTAAGAGTGATGTAAACAAATAATGGTCTCATGATTGTCAATGAATGGCTTAACTGGAAAAAAATTTTAAAAAAAAGCTTGTTGTCTCCTACGCTCCTTCACCCTGTGCCACAGCAACATTCAGCCCCTTAGCTGGTTGTGGCAAAGCAAATCGAGAGGAAGGTTACGATTTTTCAACTTCAGCTACAGATGCATGTGCATCCATGGCAGGTGTAGCTTTGCTGTAATTACCTCAAAAGTACTTCTCGCATCGCTAAAAGTATCTTTTAATAGCACCCTCTCTGGCCAAAGTCATAATCATTGCCCATTTCATCAGTAAAAACCATAACTGAAGTTGCATGAAATGAATGATTCAGTGAATGAACCTTTTATAAGAATAATTTTAATGTATTGATTCTAGAGATTAAGTTCAATCAAAGAGCTGCTGTTTCACTAGCTTCCAACCCTTGTCCTCTAGAAGCAGTGTCCTGCATGGTTAGGTGGTTCCTGGTTGCCTAACTTAAAGGAATAGTACACCCAAAACATGATTAGCCTTCATTTTCTACTCACCCCCATGCTGAACAACACTCTGGAGTACTTTTTTG
>NW_015150777.1:737769-743861 GCF_000732505.1 Cyprinodon variegatus
CAAAAAAGTACTCCAGAGTGTTGTTCAGCATGGGGGTGAGTAGAAAATGAAGGCTAATCATGTTTTGGGTGTACTATTCCTTTAAATGAATGGATGCCCAACAGCCTTCTACAGCTGCCTGATGAAAGCAAGAGGTCAATCAATGCAGTGAATCAGGTGTGCTCCCAGGGCTGGGAGACCTCTACAGTAACGGATTGTTGAATATATATTACATGTACATAATATTTTAATAAACCAAATACTTCTCACGAGTAACAACCAAACGTAACCTGAACGTTCTTTTGTTCAGTTTCGTCAAAGTAAAATATTACAAAGTTAAAGGGTAAATACACTGTTTATCTGGCCGCTCATGATGCTTTAACAGGAAGGAACAGGGCCAACACGTTCACCTGTCTAAAAACAATAACGCCACGGTGACTGTGAAATCTTAAAATATGGTTATTCACACAGCAATCGTCCATGGAATGCAGTCAGAAATACTTTAATTTACGTTGCGAACCCAATCTGACTTCTCATGCGAATGTTTGGGTGCAGAAATAAAAATAATGAAAACATACGTTTAATCCTATGATAACCAGTTAAGATGTCACTTTTTTTTTGGAAGAAGTTGTCTCGAGCTAACATCCACGACGACATATGTTAGCTGCTATTAGCTTGCGTTAGCATTCCTGTAGCCGTTAATTCGCCAACCTAAACAGCCATTGGGTTGCCATTGTTACGTAAACACCGACACAAAATTGCATATTTAATATCAACACTTAGCAATAAACACTCAATGCCATTATAAATATTAGGAGTAAAAATATCAAACCTACGGTGGAATAAGAAGATCTTCTGCAGGGGATTCAACTCGCTGTTGACAGTTTGCATGAATCCAATTTGACAGATGGGTGATGGATGTTTACAGCAGCCAATTGGGAAGAATTTTTACTAAAGAAGGTGTGGCCAAAAACTAGGATGAGCCAATAAGCGGCGGCAGGGGGTTGTAGGAGAGCGTTAGCGCCCTCTAACGACAAAACTGAAGACTACACCTTAATTTCAATGAAATGATGAACCCCCAAAGTAAAAACGCTTTGGTCCAAAAATAGGATAGATCTCAGCACAATCTCAGCTAAATCTTACATTAGGAACGGGGGAAAAAAAAAAAAAACTGATGGAATAACTAACAAGACTACTTTATCAGCATAAATTCAGTTTGGGCAGAGGTCATTTAGGACGGAACTTTTACATTACAGGTTACTTTAATACATGAAGCTCATAACTCCTACTAATGAAATACGGGATCATCCACAGATTCACTCCGATGCACATCACATTTGTGTCACATACTAGAAACAATTTTTAATATTTGAAGCAACTTGCTTTTCTAATTATCTATTTTATTTCTGGCAGATCTTTTTGTTTTGTTTTTTTAGAAAAAGTATGCAAAGGAATTTAATACAAGATATTAAATCAATACAGAAGATCTGTGTAAAAACAAATAGCTTCAATGTGCACAATAGTAGGACTTTGAAATTTAAATGAAATTATTCAAGAAGGTTGGAAGACGACTTGGAGTTTAAATTTGGAGATATAGTTTACCGGATTAATATAACTAATATTTGATATTTTGATATATTTTATGATTTTTACTCTTTTAAAGCTTAGCTGTTACGATGTTTATAGGAATTTACCAAAGAATATTCAGTTTACTGTGTAATAACTTAATACACTAGATAAAGAAGTCTTCTTTTGTCAAACAGTGTGCCACTGCTGTAAAATGTAAAATCATCTGTCAAATTACCCAGCAAAACTGAAAATAATTTAAACAATTTCATTTTATGCCAAATAAAATACAGTAACAATCAAACAATCTAAAAATACTAAAAGTAAAATAGTAATTATCTAAATGTGATGCTTATCTAAACAGCTGATCAGCTTTTTCACATGTTACAGGAGACAGCTTTTAGCATTATAGCAGTTCTGGTTTTAACTGTGTGTACAGTTTGCCTGAATGCACAATGCTACACTTGAAATCTTTAGCAGCATGCAGAGCCTCACCGCTGCCCTGGCCTGAAGCTTATCCAAAAAAAGAAGGGGAGATTTAAATAATCCAGTTTCCTCTCTGTGTCCTTTGCACTGCCTATATCTGATATGTCATATCTACTACATAAAGTGCTGTTGACCAGTTTATGGCGAGCAGACTCTATGTTTATTTTCAAAAGAAGTGAAAGCCTTTTCACAATGTTTGTTGTCTGTTTCTGTCTGCCTGTCTAATGATAAGATTGTTGCTGTTGGATACCCTGGATGTGGGCTTCAGATAATGTAGTTGTATGTCAGAGTACCATAAAAGAAGAATTTGCCCCCTCACTGATTGTTTCACTTAGACTCAAATTTTGTAGTTCTTTTTAGTCATTCAAAACTAGACTTGATGAAGTCTTTTAGATGATTGTTCTGTTGAGGATTCCAGGTGGCCCTAAAGGTCTGTTATTTACGGCTAATACTGATTCGTCAGATTTTAAGCAAGAGACCATAAGTGGTAAAATCACTGACAGTAAATCATCTAGGTTTTGAAGCAATGAAGAAACTTTGAGCTTTCTGAGTAGCTTTGGTGCGCTGATCTCTGCCGGAAAGTCTCAATGCATCTCGCTATGTTTTACCTGAGTCCAAAAATGCTTTTAGGGTCTTTAGCCCTTCTTCATGCAGTCAGACAGGTTCTTTTAAAATGGTTTCTTAATTCTGCTAGTTAAGCAAGGTTAACCTATAGTGACTATCATGGATAACACATGATTTTAAAAGGAAAGCAGTTACTTTACAGTTACACACATTGACAGGCTGGTCTAGACATTTTTCTCCTTTTAACATTAAGTCATCACCAAAATTATCATGTTGGTCTTCATTTAGATTATCTGTGAATGAAAATAAAATGTGTCTCATGATAAAAAAAAAGAGTATTAGATAAATAAAAAAATAGAAGAGAGAAAAACAAAGCTAAAGGGGGCACAAAGGTAGAGGTTATTCTGTTAAAAGACTTGTAGTTAGTGTTGCCGGTCAAACATTAACACATGTTCTGGTATTGTGCTCCAGGTCCTGCTACCTTTACTTATAATCATAATAAAACAAAAACAAGTGTTTCCAAATGAACAGCAGTTTGTTACCAACTCCAATCGAATTCTTAACCTTGAAGTCTGTTCGTGCTTGCTCTCTCTGACTCTGGTTTTTCTACAAGGTGACCCTGTCCTCCTAAAGCAGGACAAACTACTGCTACTAGCATGTGAGGGGCCAACGCTGACGTCTTCGCTGCAAGGACAACTCAGTTGCATACCTGCCTGCAGGCCCAGTGGGACGCCTTCTAAAAACTGTTGTAGCGGCTATGAAAGGAGCATTTTGCAAGCAGTGGGTTTACAATGCTTCTCTGTAAGTAAGCTGAACATGAGGGTGGAAATGGGTTTGGGCATCCCCTCACACATCAGCCATAACTAAAAAAAAAAACAGCAGAACTTGCAGTTTGCTCTTAATTCTGCTGCGCCTCAAACAAGCTGTTCTCTTCCACATTTGCCGGGTACAGAGAGGAAGAAGCTTTTCTTTTTCTGTTTGAAAAAACACTGATCTTCCAGGTCAGAGGCAGTGACCTTCTATGAAGGTCTTCTATGAGGTTCTATCAGCTCTCCATCCATCTGCTTAATCATCTTGGTCATTAGGTAACCTTAAAAAAAAAACTATTGAGACATATACACAAAGATCTAATCAATCTGTGCATCATTTTTTTACTCTATCCCTATTTTTGTTGAATGTTGAAATATACATTACCAGAGTATTTAAAATGTCTGAACCTTTGTCACACCTCTACATTAAATTTGGGGAAGTTCAACTTGCTGGCCTACATACAAAACTCTATATCTGCCAATAAAAAATCATATCAGCCTGAACACGCATCCACATGTCGAAGCACAATGGTGGCAGCATAGTGCTATGGGTCTGCTTTTCTTTAGCTGAGACAGGGCATCTGTTTAGAGTTGTTGGAAAGATAGACTGAGCTAAATAGATGAAACCCCTGAGGGAAACATGCTTGAACTTGAAAAACTCAAAATAAGGTCATTTGCAGGACTATGTAGAACTTGAGTTCAAAAGGTGATTCATTCAATATAAGTGTGTTGGAATTGGGGAACATCAAAGAATCGTTGGACAACAGCTCTCAAGGAATGCAGTTTGACACCTTTACAAATTGAAAAAAACCTTTAACATACAGCCAGAGGCACAATAACTGGTGGGAATATTTGAGATTTAATGTTGGCAGATGCCCTCCATTGAACTGTAGAAGAACTAAATTTTAAATCTCTGTTTCTAAAGCTGATAAAATACGACCCATAGAAAGTTACAGGAACTGCATGGAAAAGTAGTGACTCAGGAAAAGAGACACTTTTTATTTTTTGGAAGGAAAATATGTTACAAAGCTCCTTTGACTAAATGATAATGCCACATATGAATTGAATTGAATTCCAATGAAACACACTTCAGTGGACAGTCACTAAACACAGAAAGTATCACAAAACTCAAAAAGTATTATTAGTTTTCCAAAAAATATACGGGTAATGGAGCCGGCGGTAACAGTTATTTTGAGAGCCAGTAACACAAACAATCAAGCTATCTTTAACCTTCCTGTTTCTCTGAACTCAATGCAACTCGGTCCTGCAAACAGTTTGGCTTTGTTGACAGGTTGCTGGGTGAAAGTTCCTTCAGTTTGACAAACAGCTCAGTCATTTCACCCAACCTCGGCTCCAGTGTAAATAACCTGGCTGGGAGACACACCTCATTTCAAAATATCTCCTAAAAGTGGTAGAAAAAAAATCCTAACCACGGCAGGGAAACTTTGAACAATTGGTGACAACATCTAACCGTAGACAGACGGCATAGATCCCTGCTGTTTCAGGCCTGGTTCAGGTTCAGTTCAAATTCTGTGAGACACCAGTCCATTGTTTTTCAGACCCCTGAAAACAAGCATCTTCACTTGTTACTGAGGAAGGATCGAAACAAGAATTTATAGTAGAAACACAAGGTCAGTTTGAGCTCCTGCTGATAAAAATGATTCAAATTAAACTGAATATCCTCTTTTTTTAGGTAATTATAGTTAATTTGTGACCAAAGTAACAGTGTATTTGGGCATGGGAACGTGCTGTAATCACTGTTTCCTGTCCTGTGAGCGCTTAGTGCAAATGAACTGAAAGAGGAGCTTTGTTCTCACTTTGGGAGCCCTTTTTCTCTACTCGAAGGCAAAAAAATTTACTAAACAGTGAGACTAAACATTTTAAGGTGACTGGTAAAAATAATTGCAGGAGAATATTGCCACTTTGAGCTAAATCATCACCTATAATCCCTGTGGAGACTTAGAATCTTGATTCTGCCACTGTCTTTAGATTATTTGAGGGAAACCTGAAATAAAAAAAGGAGCTAATAATTATTAAAGGCCTATGATAAAGACAATGACTAACTATTTAGCACAGTCTGATTCCCCATCATTACCTCATCACTGCTATAACCTCCCATGCTTTTCTACTTTCTTACTTACCAAACTGTAAAAAAATAGTTGATGATTTCAATATCCTGTGAAACTTTCAAAATAAAAGGAAACCCTATACTTAGTTTCTGAACACCTGCAAACAATTAAGAATAATCTGTTTCTTCTTGGTTAAACTGCAGATGTTGTGGTAAGCAGTCAGAAAAGAACCAAATGCAGCTTCCAAAAAAGGTAGCAGAGTCAAGCAAGATGCTGAAAAACCTTCCAGATTGTAAATGAAATTATTCCCCTACAATGAATAAACAACATTAATCAAACTAGGGCTGCAACTAACAATTATTTTGCAAATCATTTATCTGTCGATTATTTTTTAAATTAATTGATTAATAATCGGATAGCACAATTTGCTTGCAGGGGTGTTTAAACATAATTTCAACGAGGGGAAACTAAAACTTTACCACTTGAGGAGTTCTAGGTAGAGCATTTTTTTTAATCTAAAACACAAAATGTTTAGATTTTTTTTTTTTTTTTTTTTTTTGTACAGTTTTGGTACAATTTCTGCTCTAAGTGAGTTGCTCTGTCAGCTAAAGGCATGTTT
>NW_015150777.1:744030-745259 GCF_000732505.1 Cyprinodon variegatus
CTTTACCAGAGACAGAAGTAAGAAACTGGAGCATTTAACTATTCAGTTCATTTAATCATTTTTGCACTTCAACTGTTATTATAAAACACATTTTCTATATCCATTTATGGAGCTTGTTCAGATGACTTCAGTGACACAGCAGTAATGCAAAGATCAAAAATATTTTGTTGACTCTCTCACTGGTTCACACTAAACAGTCTTTTGGCAGGCTTAAGCTTTTTCACAGCAGCATTATGAAAAAATTTCCCCCCATATATGAAGCATGAAACACACAGTTGATCATAAACCTAAGAACCTGTGAGCTTTTATTTTGGAGGTCGATTTCCCAAACCATTTTGTGGCTACTCTTTTCTGAGGTTTGACAGACGGACCTGGTCCAAGACTTTTCCTCTGTTCTCAGCCTGAGCATCCTGTGCTGCTACTGCTGTTTCTCTGTGGGACGTTCAAACTCAGACCCCATCAACCTACAGTTTAACTGAGCCAAAAAAACATCAGAGAAGAAATATTTGATCTGAGGAGGCATTTACAACAGGTAAGCCAGAACTTTTTTTCAGTGGATTTGTCTATAATGTTTCTGTTTTCTAAAAATAATTTTATTTTAGTACTCTTAGTTTTCTTTAAGAAACAGCAAAGTTTTGCAGCATATGACACAAGTAGGGATGGTTACATTAATTTTGCAATAAAAAAAGGTAAAACCGTGATTAGATCAAAGCATACTAAGACATGAAATCCAATATGAAACATGATAAAAAAAAAAGCTAACAATTATAAATATAAAACATAAATGCAAAGTATTACATGAAAATACAAAGATACCCCCATGGTGAACTAATTAATATGGTTGCAAGACAGAGTAACAGGTTTATAACTAGTTTTACAGCAGCTCGCAATGGTTCTCATCCATATTCTGTGTTCTTGATCAGTGGTTTTCTAGACGGTCTTAAGATTTATTTAAAGTTTTTCTTTGGATTCTTGTAGCTTGAATAAGTCAGGGAAAATAATTGCATAATATATTTAAGGATTTTAAAGTTGAATTTGGAAAATCCTTAGCAGGGAAAATTTGATTGACAGAGAATGGAATCTCTCCAGCAAGGGGATCTCAAAGTAGATACTGTATAAGTGGAAATCATGTCAATGATAGAATAATAATATTTCTCGATGAATTTGTATCTGGTTCTCTTTTCTTTTCTAATTGGATAGAAAATATAAAAAAAAGATCAGTCGAGTAT
>NW_015150777.1:746670-758936 GCF_000732505.1 Cyprinodon variegatus
TTTTTTTTTTTTTTTTTTTACATGAAAAGTTTTTATAATTACTAATTAATTTTGATAATTACTCCAGTAAAGTATAGATAGCCGAAATTTCTACTTACGTAAAGTAACAAAATATTTGTACTTGTTACCTATGCTTAGGACTTTAATTCTGACACAGGCACTTACATTTACTACCTTTTTTACTTAGGTTATGAACTTTTTATCTTAAGTATTTTAACTTTTTTACTTAGCATTTTACATTTTTAACATAGCTTTTTAGCTTTTTCTTTTAACTTGACTCAACTGTTTTCAATTCAATTTACAGTAAGAAGCATATCCCCAGAGGTCTCATCCAATTGGTCATATGCCAAAAGGACATGTATTGCCCCACAGTTATATCTTTGTAGAATAACTGGATATAAATCTTGTATTTCTAAATCTTGCTGAATGATGGAGAGTGTGCAAGTGATAAAAAATTCAAACTTGCCCTATAAAGGGTTAATGTGGAAAATACAATCCAAAGGAACAAGTTAAAGTTACTTGGGTGTTTGCACACATTTCAGCTAATACTGTACTTTGTCAAAACACCCCAAATCTCTCAGACTATGTCTTCTCCAAAGCTTTCTTCAGGTTTCTACAAATGTAGCTTTGAGCTGGCCCTGTTACTCCAGACTTTACATTCCTTTTTGTGAGGCCATTGTCTGGTTGACCTGGAGTGAGATAGTGAGATAGTGAGAACCCAAAATCCATATTCGTATTTGCTTTCTAACATGCATTTTAAGGTTCTGAGTAGAAACTAATAATTTGAACCATGCATGTTTTCATCCATAAAAAAATCTCCAAATACTTCTGGAAAAAATAACCTCAGTGCATATCATTGCACTATCATGCTTTACAGGGAATATTGTGTTATTTTGTTGGTGTAGGTTTGTGTTAAAAATATCACTTTAGTTTAGGCAGAAATTACTTATTGACCCAAATGGGGTCAAATCTGAGAGATTATTTTAGGACACCTTGTATTTCAGGTGAACCAGAACTGCTACAGTTAATGGTAGCCATGAACAGCAGGTGAGTGAATCTTAATGTGCTTGAGCTAAATCTTACTTTCAGGATTTAAAGCTTTTCAAGTGGTTCACAATAATCTTCTTGCATGAGTTTCGATTTTCAACAGAACTAGACAGGATGTATTGTGGAAAGTAAGAAGTGAGGTTTTCTTTTGTTTTTTGTTTTTTGTTTTTTTTTTTTTCGCATAACAAATCACTAATGGCAACAATGGAGTGCAGCCTTTTGGCAGGTTTTGCCCCAAATGGTTCATTTCACCTTTTTTTAACACAACATGACCAGCTGCCTTAAAATAGGTGAAAAATAACAAAACTGTCCACTTTTTACCTCCTATTCAGTTTGTCAAACTTTCAAAAAAACCTTCTATGTAGGAGCATTTAATGCTTCTAAAACAATTTACTACTAGGTTTTTTTTCCGTCTCAGTTTTCTTTGGTTTTTACAGTACAAGATGCCATTTAATGATCTATCAAGCATGGCAGAAACTTCAGCCAAAAAAGCTTCAGGACACAGACAGCTCTAATCATCTTGGTATTTATACTCATATTAAAAGGTGCTTAAAAGTTTTATATAAAAAATCCTTGATAACTTAAAATATTTTAATTTAGTAAACTCACAAAAATGAAGGGAAATTCATTAGAGACTTCGATGAAAGGTATCTGTCTGTAAAACAACTAAAGGCCCACTACCAACCCGCAGTTAAAAATATTACTATTTCACATCATTTTATTTTTTTTCAACTGTTTACAGTGCAGCTTTCTGAAGGTTGGTTAAAGCTGCTCAGGATATGATTGGTTTACCAACATGGTGCACCAGTTTCTATGGTGCAATATGTCCTAGAACTGCAAAGTAAAACATTTGTTTCATTTATTTCAGTGCCAGACTAATAAAGTCTATTTCACTCAGTCTTACTTACAGGCTTGATTTATCATTTTAATTGTTCAAAAAAGTTTTCTATCTTAATCAAGCTGGTTTCATTGAGTTGTTGACTTGTCATGATTAATCCTCCTGGATGAGCATTTCAGGACAATGGAGAGGAAAACTCCAATTACTCTTTATATTTGTTCTTATCTTTGGTTTCTTTACTAAGGAAGGTGGGATTTGGATATGTGAGCGTGTGCAGTGAGAACAGGAAATAAATCATGGGAAGCGATTTTAATTGTTAATGTCTGGTGTGTTTTTAAGGAGTTATTGAACTTTGATTATTTTCTACTGTATCTGTGACAGAACTGCAAGAAAAAAAAAAATACACAAAACCTGTAAAAAAATACAGCTTTTAACTCTTCTCATAAAGTAAACGCTTGACTAAAACAGGCTTTAATATTGGCAAAAGAAAAGTATGATTTGTTTAAATATTAGAATGACAGAAGAATGTGCAACAACCCCCATATTTTTTTCTTTTTTGGTTGTTATATTGAAAGGCACTGGGCCACTACAACTAAAATGACTAATTATAGTAAATAAATACTTCATCCCAAATCCGGCTCCCTAATAGGAAAGACGTGTCACTTAAAAGAAGGATCAAAGTCTGGCCGGTTTCTTTCCATCACGTCTTACAGTCTTTTTGGGCTCCTGCTTGAATGTGAGTAGTGTTGGGACATGATTGAAAAGGGCGGGTTGTGGAGTACACACCCTGCTGTTTACACATACTCGGGTGTCGTCACAGCAGCCGTAACGCTTTCCTCGGGTTTGGGGACAGATCAGCTCCTGTGGGCCCCACAGCCCTCTGGGAGTGAAACATCCCTGCAAAGGTTTTAAAAGAGCACAGTGTGGAGTGGGCTAAACACAACCCGGCTGCTAATGAACTGTCACAGAGTTCACCAGATGCCTCAACCTTCTCCTGACGAGGTGTTTAAAAAAAATAACCACAGCTCCGCAATTGTTTTCACTCATGAAAAGGGTATTGTTAGCACCACAAATTAAAGCCTGATCCCCTCCATGTTTACACCTCATTTTGGGGGCAACTAAAGGCAGTTGGGTTGCTTATTTTAAGGGTCTAATAGGAATTATAGGGCTAGAGTAAATAAAAAAAAAAAAAAGTTAAAGGGGACCATTAAGCTAATATCAGGATTTTAAGATTAAATTTGAGTTGAAAAGAAGCAAACAGTTGGAGATTATTATTATTATTATTATTATTATTATTATTATTATTATTATTATTATTATTATTATTATTATTATTATTATTATCATCAATAATACTATTTCATGCTTTCCCCTCTAATTTTAGGTAAAATATGTTAAAGTGGACTGTGCTCCTGTCTTTATGTATATGCATCACTTCTGCAGCATTTGAAAATCTTTTTGAACAATACTCCATTATGGGTAAGAGATGTAGAGTTTTTGAATTCTGAACATTTTTACTTTTTATATCAGCTTTATACAGAAACATTTTCAAGTTAAAACTGTGACCTTTTGTGAATCTTGCATAGATCCAGAGGAAGTCCTGAGTGTGACCATTCCTCTGCAGGGGAAACAGCGCCCTCTACTGGGAGACACTCTGTTGCTGCCGTGTTACTTTGAGGTAAACTTTTCTAACATTAGGAATTTTTTTAGCTCTAAATTGTATTATTCTTTTCATTTATATCTTTTGTAGAGCCAACTAGAATAGTATAGGGTAAGTATGTTGTGACATAATGCATATTCTTCATTTAAATTAGTATGACTTTGTTCTAGTATCAGACCATTAGGTCAGACCTTTACGCATGTAGGGTTACTAAGGCTATTGATTGGTGTTTGATTTCCAAATGAGAGTTGCTTTTAGTATGGGAAGAGATTCTTTCAAGGATAATTTATTCCTTGTTTGACCAAAGGAAAAACCGGAACTGTCCTTTCGCCACAAAGTTAAGCTTTCTCTTACTGCTGGATTTAGTCCACCAGGGAGTCTCCACTTATGTTTCTGTTGGACTTGGATATTATCTCAAGGCTCAGTCATGGAATGAAAGCTGTCGGGTTTGGGAACCTCAGCATCTTATCTCTGCTTTTGTAAATAAAGTGGTCTCGGTGTTTGACGGGAGTTAGTTAAGTTGGTTTGAGTGTCTCACCAGGATTCCTCTTTGGCTTCTCAGTTTGAGGGTTACTGAACACTACCCCTCGTGGACAACACCCAGGGCAGAACAATAACTCTCTCGAGAAACTTTACATCCCTTGTGATCATTCTTGAGATTTTGCACAAGTTTTACAACAACAAAATGATTCATTGGTTTACTTTGAGAATGTGCTGCTTGTGCATCCTGATCATAAATAAATATTTGGACTGTTAATTATCTTTGATTTTCTTTTGTCATATCAAGTAAGCTAAAATGTATTAATTGATAGGATCACACTATAGAAGACCCTGGTGCTCCGCCCTTTGATCCCCTATCCTATCGCATTGTTTGGAGCCATGTCACTAAAGAAAAGGTTTCGACCATCCTGGTGGCTTTGGAGGGACGAGTCCGCATCGGTGAAGATTATGTGGACAGAGTTCAACTACAGAGCTATCCCCAATACCCAACAGATGCCAGTATCGAGATTTCTGAGCTGCATTCCAGTGACACTGGGGTGTATCGCTGTGAAGTTCAGAAGCACATTGAGGATAACTACGACACTGTCGATGTCCATGTTCAAGGTACTTATTTTAAAATTCAAAGTTTCATTTTACTTTGCTTTACACTTATGCTTTTCTCTAATCAATCATAACACCTCTTATAGAAATTAGACGAGTTATGGCTGGATTTCCTTCCTTACCCTCAGTATTTTCCAACCCTTGTCTTTGTGGTAGATTTCCCTCCCACTGTTACCTGCTTCTTTACTTTAACATTCTGATTTAAATGGCACAAAACCAAAGTTACTTTTCTTATTTTTAACATCGTCATATGACATTGTTTCACCACGGTTGGATTTATTAACTTGTAGCTTTTCATCTTTCACACAGAAACAGGAAACAGAAATGTAGTTCAATCGAAGGGTGTGTAACATTGGATGGGCTGAAAATGGTATATCTACTGTTCTATGAGCCCTCATGCAAGCCTGGTTAAAAGCCCTAGAATGAAAACACAGGTTTTCTTCCTTTAATGGTATACTCATGAATATTTAGATGAGCTGTGCACTGATTGGTTGGTTTACAACTAGCGAAGCTGCTGAGCAAAGACGCATCATAGCAACAAGCACTCACTCACTGAAACATCAAATTGTTGATATGGTAGGGTGACCAGATGTCCTCTTTTTCCCAGGCATGTCCTACTTTTCATAACTAAAAAAATTTCCAGGGGGAATTTCAAAATTGTCCAGGATTTTGGTCGACTACAGTGTAGCAAGTAGTCGAACCACACTGCAACCCAGCCGGACGGGGACAGGGAGCCATCGGGGGATGGAGTGACTGAACCCGACCCGGTGACGGTAGTCTGGACACCGGCAGCCCCATGCTTACCCCATCCTGCATTACCGGCCCCCAGCCCCCCTCCTCCGGCCGAGCACGGGCGGCTTATGGCACTCTGCTGAGGTCCAGTGCAGTCAGCGGCCCTTCATAACCCGCCTCCCCAGAACCATATAAAGCACCACCTCCGAGTTTACATCAATTTGGTGCTTTGTTTGGATTCGCCTGTTTTATGGTGGAAGTTTAGAATTGGGAGATTTGCATAGAAAGGAGGTGTCGATGGGGTTTGAACTTCTCTGTATGTCTATTTCACCCACTGAACTATCGTTATTCATCTATGACAATGTAAACTCGGCTTTGCATTAAATGACCCCTTTAACACAGCGCGCTGTTCCTCATGGGAAATGCTGTTTTCCTTAAGACAAAACAATACAGCTTTTTTCCTGTGGGGGAAGCTAAAATCGACCAAAACTGAAAGTTTTTTTTAGAACTAGAAAAGATACTAGAACTGGGAGCCATTGATCCAAACTGTGAAAGACTGCAGCAATCCTTCATGATCACTGACTTACAAGTTAAACTCCTCTTACAATAAACTCAAGCAGTCTGAGTTGGAAGAAATTCCAACAATCCTTCCAAAAGTACAATTTTGTCATCAATATGGTAACAACACATTAGCACAGAATGATCTTTAAGACTAGATCTGAATGGCCATGCTTATAAAGGCCCTTCTTTATCGCACTCTGTAAAGACAGATATGATACCATTGTCTGAGCAGGGATTGTTTGTCCTCTATCATTTATAAGTCTAACAAAACACGTCCCAAAATGTCATAGGACCTTCCTTAAGATTCTATTCTTGGATCATCTTTATTCAGTATGTATGATATTTCTTGTTCAAATGAAAGAACATTCAACATTGTATACCATAAACATGACACTATCGTTTCAGAGTGTCTATAATATCTGCGCTTAAGTATTGAATGATATAACATAGTGGTTCTATAAAGACTGTGTTCTAACCAATACCAATACCCAACACCGTTGCTGTGGCATTCCCTCCTCCTTGTTAATAAGAAATAGGGACCAAGTCTAGTTTTGATGAATGACTTGGCAAAACATATATATTTTTAAAGCCCAAACAGAAAGTCAGATAAGGAG
The DNA here is from genome assembly GCF_000732505.1 of Cyprinodon variegatus. NCBI lineage: Eukaryota > Metazoa > Chordata > Actinopteri > Cyprinodontiformes > Cyprinodontidae > Cyprinodon > Cyprinodon variegatus. The sequence continues at coordinate 753,224 of NW_015150777.1, forward strand.
AGATAATGGATTTGGTTCATTTCATAATGAGAGGACGGGCTGCCCGGATGCATAAAAGGGTCCTACACACTTCCAGTGTTTATTGTTACATGGTGCTATTTGAGACAGATGATGGAGCAGACGTGGAACTTGGTCTGTGTTAAGGGGGGTTAGGTCTTTCCAGTTCCACAACTAAGCAAAGGAGGCAGGTTTTAATTTCTATGTTCCTCAGGTCTGGAACAGAATCCATGAAGAGCTGGATTATGACTCTTGCAAATCATGACTTCATGCTTCGTTGTTTTTACTGAATGTGTAAAATTTAATGTAATTACTTTAAATTTGCTTAAAGTTTCATTGCATATAAAAATTGCATGCATGCAATTGCATTGCTTGTACAAATAAAATTTGCCTTGCCTTAATCTGTTTAGGTATTGTGTTCCACTACCGGGCTGTAATGGGCCGCTACGCTTTGACCTTTGAGCAAGCAAAGGTAGCATGTGCCATGAACAGTGCAGTCATTGCTTCTCCTGAGCAACTTCAAGCAGCATTTGATGATGGCTTCCACCAGTGTGATGCTGGCTGGTTGTCTGATCAAACAGTGAGGTGAGTTAGTTAAATTATGAGCATCAATAGTTGGTGTTTCATTTTAATTTGAGAATTTCTGATACATTCTTACATCTGCTCTACCAGATTTAACAGTATAATAAATTTGGATCTAGTTTGGATCTGATCGATTATATTTTTTAAATATAAAATACTTCATTATGTTTAATAGTTATAACTTCTGTGAGCAGAGAAATGATATCTAAAGATATATTTTTTAAGATTCTAACTTTGATGCTAAAAATACTTTTTGTTTAACCAAAGGTATCCTATTCATGAACCCCGTATGAACTGCTATGGGGACAAAGAAGAGCTTCCTGGTGTCAGGACCTATGGAGTAAGAGACCTCAATGAGACATATGATGCTTACTGCTTCGCAGATAGGATGACAGGTACCTTATTAAGGTTTACTGCAGTATCTTTGGGTTTTTCAACTTATTTTCAAACTAAACTTTCTTGTTTGGAACAGGCAGAGTTTTCCACACAACTTCTGCTGAGAAGTTTACATGTTCTGAGGCTGAGTTTGCGTGCTCACACCAGGGAGCTCAGCTAGCCACCACAGGTCAGCTGTACCTTGCATGGCAGGGGGGTATGGATGTCTGCAACGCTGGCTGGCTGGCAGATGGGAGCGTCCGCTACCCCATCAACATTCGGCGACCGCAGTGTGGAGGGGGTCTACTGGGGGTCCGAACTGTTCATCTACACACAAACCAGACAGGATATCCACATCCTAACTCCCGCTATGATGCCTTCTGTTACACTGGTACAGTACGCCAAGACTCTTCCAACATGAAGCTATTGAAATTATCCTAGAGGGAAATGCAAGAACTGGCCTTTCAGTTGTCAACTTATAGGCAAGAAATGTTCTCAATAAGAGGCTGTTTGTGTGGAAATATACATAAAACATTTATAATAGCTTTCTAATTGTTTAAGGTTATTTTTAAACTAGTTCTCTGGTTTAACACTTAGACTCAACAGTTTCTGTCGGAGATGCGATTGTACCTTTTGGTAAAAGTTTTGACTAGAACAAGTCCAATATATGGACTAATATAAGGACTGGATGCTGTTAAACACTAATGCTGTACTTCCTAATACATTGCTCTACCCGCAGCCTTCGAACAGTTGCACCTCTGTGCTGGAATCAAGCAACTGTGAGTAATAATAATAATAAAAAAAAACTAATGTAGAACCACATCTGCTAAAGAGGGGTTCTGCCAAATAAAGTTGAGCTCAAAGCTAAACATTTCACACAAAAAAAAGGAACCTCTATCAAATAATATAAGTAAAACAAAAACGCTGTAAATTCAATACAGTAAATTAAAACTTGGCAATGTTCATCTTTGTTATTGTAAACATTTCTGTATAAGTTGAACTGCCTTTATCATAAATAAAAAGATGACTAGCTCATTTTATTTTCTTTATGTTATTTGTAATTATTAAATGAATATTTTTTATTCCATGGCAATGTATTAAAGACGTCTTGAAATTATTTTGTGTTAAACTAACAAATCATACAAAATCATGCTGCAAAAAAGTCAGTCATAGTGATTCTTATTTGTAATGTGGTATGCAGCTGTGGCTGGCTATCATGAGCAATATAAAAAGTGCTTGTCAACTTTGCGAAAATACAAGTGCTGGGCGCAGCTCATGGCACGGTTGCCCCTCCCTCTCAAGGTTTATCTCATTAATTCAGAAAAACAGAAATTTTTTTATTTTTTTAATAAAAAGTTATCTTGTTAATTCCGACAACCAGAATGTTTTTGTTTACAGAAAAACAGACCAATTTTCTTTTTTTCTAGGGTGAACACAATACACTTTCATAGCAGACAGATGCAAATTTAATATATAAACATATGGTTGGTGTAGGCCTAATCGTGTAGTTGTTTAAAATAGAAGAAAGTGTTACACCCGTTCCCAGTCTCCCCTAATTACACTTCCTTTACAGTTAGACTATTTAAAGACATTTGGTTTCCCTGCTTGGTTTGAGGTTTATAAATGTTTGTGTCTGAGAGCAACTGTTTCTCACAGAGATAAATTCAGGAAGTGAAGGTTCCAGCAACATTTATGCACAGGCATCACTGGCTGAGATGGAAACCAATGTGCTGATTTACCAAACATGGGTAAAACAAGCACTTTCAGAGCTGTTGTTTCAGTGCTGAAGGTTGTCTCTGAGACTTTGACATAATTTTAAAACTATTTGAGCTGAGCTGTTCTAATTTCAAAACAAACAGTCTCTGGCAGTGATCAAGACCAAGACAGGTCCCTGGCATCCATCTGGTATAATCTAATAACAACTATGCCTCTGGTTTTAGTGCTATTAACTCATGACCTCTAATGAATATACCGTAAAGATATATAATAATAGATAAACATAAAACACTTTCTTTGTACCACTTGCTGTTTGTTTACTATTTGGTGCTTAATTACTTTCTGTCAATATATATTTCATGTGATTCTGTTATTGAATTCAGGGATTATTTTAAAGTTCTAAGATAATCTCTGTTTTTTTTTTTCTCCTCTTTGGTTACTGTTTCTTTTACCCTGTTTTTTTTTTTTTTCAGAATCCCCAGATGATGAGGGTTCAGGCATAGAAGGGGGAAACGATGTTCTGATTGTAACCACAGAGACAAAAAATCCAGAGGTGCTTTTGGGTAAGACGACCACAGAGACCGAAGCGGTTGGGGAGGTCGTAACTCTGGAACCGTTTGATCTGAACTCCACCTACAGTGAAAGCCCCACCAAGCTGCCAACTCCTCAGCTAACAAATGTCACAGAGATCTCCTTTGACCTGATTAAGGCTGTCACCAACCAGCCAGCTGTCGCCAGAGAGCCCAGCAATCCCTCTGTCAACTCTTCATCAGGTCAGGATGATAAATCCAGAAATAAAACCATAATCTCTTAAGGTCCAAGAAACTACAAGAACTTTAGAAACTTTTCTAAACTATTTCAAGAGCTCCTTAAATGTCAAAGATAATATAGAGATGTTGTAAAAAAGTGGAGTAAACTTAAACTGGAAATGAAACACTTTTTCAAACTAACTTAATTCATTATATTGTGTCTTACTCTTAATTAGTGAAACTGTGAAATTTATAAGTATAAAAGATAATTTTTTGGCAAGGTTACTGCCATGTTGCAGTACTCCAAGCGGTGATGTCACAGGGTTGGTTGATGCCTTCGCCAGCAGTTGAATACACTGATAATACCTCAATACCTCACAACCAAAAAACACCTAAGAAATTGGGTATGAAGGAAGATGAGGCTGAAAGGAGACTGAAGTATTTGAATAACATTGTTTATGCTTTTGAGCCCATTCACAGTGTGACTAGAGCCATAGTACGGAGAGAAGGAGCAGCTGTGGAGCAATGGCTCTGACCATCCCTGCTACTAGACAGAACACCGGTTGTAGAGATTATGTAAAGCAGAAGACTTTTGAGCATGGCGAGTTGGCGGCCCATTGGACGGCTGGCTAAAGTCGGAAGTGTTTTTAATTTCACATCTAGAAGCTCGGCTCTACTGATCGGCCAACACACTGAAAGCGGGTCATCAGCAACAATCAGCCGTAATGACAGTATGAAAACATGCTAAGCATGCAGAACAGAGACATGTGAAGCTGTGTTGGCAGATATTTAATTATCAACTATACCCAAACTTCCTAAAAATGATAAAACATTGCTTTGTTTTTTCTTTTGTTTATGTTCTTCGCATTTATGAAATATTTATTGATAATAGTAAGACACAATCTTATTAATAAAGTTAGTTTCGTTAACTGCTTCATTTTTATTTTAAGTGTCGTGCTTCAGATTCTGAAATAAAGTCAACTATATGCTATCTCCCTAATAACTGTCCTCTTATAAACCTTAGGTGTTGTCTTTCATCATCGCTCACCTACTGGGAGTTATGCCTTCACATTCGTCGAGGCCCAGTTAGCTTGCCAAGGTGTTGGAGGCTTAATAGCAACACCACAGCAGCTACAGGAAGCTTATGAGGCTGGATATCATCAATGTGAAGCAGGTTGGCTTCTGGACCAGACTGTGAGGTAAACATAAAGAGGGGTTTTTGATATACTAAATTTAATTATTTTCAGCCACTTAACGAGAACTATGTTCCTTCATAGATATCCCATTGCGTTTACTCAAGAAAAGTGTGCTGGAGACCTTCAAGATTCTCCTGGAGTTCGGACATATGGCCGTAGACCAGCAGATGAGAGATATGATGTTTACTGCTACACTGAGGGGAACAAAGGTGATTCTTGATGAAAGCCCTACCAACTACTTTTCAATCCCAACACACTACAGTATATAACCAACAGTTTTTTTTTTTGCCCTGCTGCAAAGGAGAGGTTTTCCATGTGGGTTCTGCTGAGGGTTTCACCTACGATGAGGCTATTTCTGCTTGCGAAAACCAAAGCGCAGTGCTGGCCTCAACTGCTGAGCTTTATGCAGCATGGAAAAACGGTTTGGACAAGTGTCGTGCAGGCTGGCTACTAGATCACAGTGTTCGCTATCCTATCAACAGCCCCCGCCCTGGATGTGGAGGGGGAAGAGTAGGGGTCCACACTTACTACTCAAAGCCAAACCAGACATACTATCCCGAACCACATGCCAGATTTGATGCATATTGTTTGAGAGGTAAATCACTGTTCACTCTCATTCTGAATATCTTCGATATTTTTAAAGTGGGAGATTCATTTTTTCTTCTTACTGGTTTATTATTTGCAGCTGACTTTCTGCCTGGAGCAAATCAAACTGCAGTAGAGATCCAGAAAACTCTACCTAATGTGACGTCAGTTAGAGACTCATCAAGGCCCGGTAAATCCAAATAATAGGTTCCTTTTTCTTTTCTTTTTCTTTTTACCCATCACCCTTAAAGTGTTTATTTCAGTTTTTTTTTTCTATTTCTTTTTTTAGATTTTTCCTCTATTGTTCCTCCCATCCCTGTGGAAATTTCTGGTTCTGGCTCTGGTTCAGGAGACTTTGATTCAGGCCATGAAGGAGGACAGTCTGGAGAAAAGCATATCTCTAAAGACCAGGTTACCTCTGGAGATCTGCCTGGTTCTGGAGACCAGGTTACCTCTGGAGGTATTTCTGGTTCTGGAGACCAGGTTACCTCTGGAGATCAGACTGGTTCTGGA
>NW_015150777.1:759358-787203 GCF_000732505.1 Cyprinodon variegatus
GGAGATCAGACTGGTTCTGGAGACCAGGTTACCTCTGGAGATCTGCCTGGTTCTGGAGACCAGGTTACCTCTCGAGATCAGACTGGTTCTGGAGACCAGGTTACCTCTGGAGATCTGCCTGGTTCTGGAGACCAGGTTACCTCTGGAGATCTGTCTGGTTCTGGAGACCAGGTTACCTCTGGAGGTATTTCTGGTTCTGGAGACCAGGTTAGTGCTACAAGGACTGTGCTGCCCAGTGGAAGATCAGGTTTGGGCAGTGCAATTGATCCAGAGTCAGGACTTATTGAAGAAGGATCTGGCATCACAGTGGTTTTCTCTGGAGCTGACAGCTTTGCATCAACAGAACGCTCTTCTTCAGGAGAACCTCAAGAGGCCGAAGAGGGAAGCACAGAACTTTTTATCTACCCTTGGTCTAGAGCTGTTTCTGGAGAGCTTAGTGGAAGTGGAGATATGTCCGGGTTTGGATCTGGATCAGGATTGGATTCGGTGAGTAGTTTTCTATCAGGATCTGCCTCTGGAAGTGAAATTGAACAATCAGGACACATTTCTGGAAGTGGAGATGCTCACATTTTTTTGATAGATGAAAAACTGATGGATCCAACTACTGCCATGGAGGAGTTCATGCTTAGTGGAGGTCCACTGACTTCCAGCGTTTCTGGAGACTTTCCAGGATCTGGGATTCACAGTGGGTCAAGCTCTGGTATTGAAACTGACCCTTTTAATAGTGTGACCTTTATGGGTTCAGGCTTTACTGAACTTTTTGTGTCACCATCTGGAGAGCATGAAGAAGCTTCTGGCAGTTTATTCTACAGCTTTGGAGAGGGAGGCGAGGGAACATTTTCTGGATTTGGAATCTCAAGTTTAAGTTTTGATTCTGGATCAAGTTTCTCTGGATCTGGAACATATACAGCCAGAGAAGATGGTGTTACATTTCTCACTCAGGGTCAAAGGACAGAAATAACTGGAGATGATAAAGTTCCTTCAGAACAAAGAGAATACTTAATAGAATACAGTGGAGAAGCAAGTGGTTTCTACTCTGGTGATGGAGAAAAGGACCTTTCCTTCACCTCAGAGATTTCTTCTTCAGAAGAATTTTCCAATCTATCGATGGTGGCTTTACTTGCTCCATCAGTCGACCAAGTACTTACAGAGCCCATCACAGAAACAGAGGACAGCACACATGAAGCCAAACTGATAGAGAACTCCAGAGTTCATGTAACTCCAGGTCCAGAATTAGTGCCTGCAGGACTAGCTGCTCCTTCTGCAGAAGCCAAGCCAGCTTTTGTGCAAACACCAGAGGTGATAAAAGGTATGCCAACCTAATTTTTTCTTTCTCTGTTTGCATGCTTTTGCCTGAAGATATTGATCATTTTCATATTTTGCCAATCTTGGTATTGCTTGTTATTTTGTACTCAAATAGTTGGAATGGAAAATGTTGCTGACTACTACAGGACTTTTACCAGGTATCCATTTGCACCTATTAGGAAAACAATCGTTTTTTGTTTTGGTTGTTTGTTTAGATTAAGTAGGCGTGCCTGTATCACTGATAAAGAACATTTACCAGTTAGAAACCATCCATATATCTTCTCCTTTCCTGCATAATCCATTAGGATCACAGTGGGTCAGGTGCCTATCTCTAGCATTCTAAAGGCAAACTGCAGAGTGCAGATGTGCCACCCTGTTAACATAAAACAATGGTGTTAAAATAATTAAATATACTTATGTAGATGGAAAATGCTGGTGAAGATTTTCAGTCATCAAAGTCATAGCCATTCCAAAAAAGGTAAAAAAACAATCCATTTGACTTTGCTTTAAAGTTTCAAGACGTGCCCTGGATTGTAAGTGAAACTTCTTCAAACTTGGAAACAAAGTCCAGTGGATCTTTTTTTTTTTTACTTTTTTGGAATGTAGATGCCAAGTATACGTTAATAATTCTTTTTTAGTGTAGAAAAATAGAAAGAAATATTTTGTAAATCTGGAAAAGTAAACATTAATCTTTCCATCTGTTGTCTGTGCCTGAAATTTTAGTTTCAAGCCTTGCAGGGTTCGTGCCAAACCAGAAGAAGCTGGAGTACCACAAAAGATCCGGAGACATTCCAAATAAACAAACTAGGCTTATTGTAAAGTAGCAATGCTTGTCGGCCAGCCTATTACAGGGTAAAACAGCTTGAAAAACTTGGTAAATGCTCATGGACTACCTAAGGGCAGCTTAAGAGTCACAAGTTAACCGAATATGATTGGTGTGGCCTGTAGGAGTAAGCTGGAATACCTGGAAAGACCTTCAAGGCTTTCAAGGGAAGAGCAAGCAAAGAACGCTGGCCAAGCTTCAGGGTCAGAACCTTCTTCCTGTAATGCAACCATCCTGACAAGGAGGCAGTTGTGCATAGTAAACATTTTTCTCTAATTACTTCTAGTGGAAGAACATACAAGTCACTTAATATAGAGCTCCTAATCCGTTCTACTGGATCAGTTTCTCTGCCTGTATTAGATGCTTTCCCTGTCTAGTATACCATATATCTAATTTAAGTTAATGGATTAGTAATTGTTGAGTAGGTGTTTAGGTAATGCCTGATGTTAAGGTGGAGATCCAGCCCTTGGAAATTAAGTGAAGAGGAATTAATCTGTTAAATGATTTTCAAAATTTGATATTTAATAAAGAAAAAATAAAAACAGTACCTAACTTAGGATTTTTTTCTGTCTCGAAAGCCTCAAATCCATGTGAACCAAACCCTTGCGGTAATGCTTCATGCATATTAGAGGAAGGAGATGCTCACTGCTATGGTAAGCTAGGAATTCATTCTCCTCTTCCCACTTTGTTTTATAATTTGTGGCTTTGTTGATAAATTCTGTTTGTTATTTGCATGTGCATTGTTGTTCTGCATGTTGTTCATTAGACTTAGCTGTATGGACTGGGTTTATCAATCAGTCTCACTTCACATTTCCCATCAAACCTCGCATTGTTGATTTGTCCTACTGTGGTTTGCATCCCACCAACGTTTCTGTTTTGTTTCTATTGTTCGTAAATGTGACTTGGGTTTATCATTCAGAATGTTAGTCTAAACAAGCATCAGCTCTGCTCGTTTCATGTAAAACATGTTTATCATGTTTGGCATACTGTATATGTTTATGTTGTTTTTTTGGTCTGCTCTGCCAGCACATTGCCTTTGCTCTGCTATGCTCTGCTACTTTAAACCTGTGCTTTCATTCTGGCTTTCCTGAAGTTTCATCTACCCCAATCTAAAACCCCCAAACAAACTAATCTGTTTCTGCAACTATGGATTCATTCAAAGCAACCTCCAAAAGTTCTAACTGTAAGTTTGAATCCAAAGTCGTAGAACGTACCATTACTATTTCAAACCTCTTTTTGTGGAGATGTGAAAGCCCTTTGATCACATCTTAAATTACCTCAGCTTGGTAGTGCACCCCCCACCCCAACCCCACTTTCAACCCTCGCTCAAACGCTAGTGTCAACTGCCCACCATTTTTTCCAGAGGCAGAAGTGTGCCATCCAAACCCTTGTGCCAATGGAGCCACCTGTGTGGAGAGTTCAGACTCTTTCAAATGCTTATGCCTGCCCAGCTACAGAGGGGAACGCTGTGATATCGGTACGAGATCAGCTTCAGCTAATAAATACTAACAACTACCAGTCAAAAACAACCATAGAGATGGTGAAGTTAAGAAAGTATGACTTCTGGGTGTGTTTACCAACATATACCATAGCCCTATACCTGCAGGAGTAAAAAAATAAAGGGACACTTCTTTATCTTTGTTATATTACTTATTTTTTAAAGTTGTATAATTAAAAACACTACCCTTCAATACACCTGTTTTTATTTGAGAAGGTGATTTTTTTGCAGTCATGTTACCTGCATTAGGCAGCAGTTACATATTGTGTTCCTTTACCGTGGTTTCCTGGAAGGTACAGTTTAATTTCCTGAAACCAGTACCTGGCTCTTACCCAAGACCTGCAGGTTACTTTCCTAGTATTTACTTGGTTATTTGCCAGGACTTATGGTCTATTTCACAAGTTCTTACCTGTAGGGTAACAAAAATTCTTATTCTTATTTATTTTCACTTGTGATCTGATCCAAGGCCTGAATTTAAATATCTAGATATGGATCCTGTTCTAATGCTAGAGTTCTGTTTGCCTTAATATTAAAACATCATTATTGTTGTGTTTTAAGAGGGTGTAATAAACTCCTTTCTACTGGCAAGTATGACATAAACTAATGTAAGTATGTACGTATATTCAAAAAGGTGACTTTAGATTAGAATAAGGTCAGCAGATGATGTAAAAGAAAAAAAACAAAAAACAGTAGTGGTGTTAACAGGAAAGATCCCACCCTGAAAAAAATATATTTACACTGAATGTCTTTAATAAATTCAACACAGATAGCCATAAGCAGCGAACCTCTCTACTATTCAAGAAATCTTTATCCTAACTTTACTTTAATCTCGCCTGATTTAATTTTTTTTTGTTGTTTTTATATTCTTTTAAATGTAGCAAATGCATTACAAATAAATTCAATATCATTATTATTTTTTACTCTACCCTTTTTCAAATAAAGTACTAAGCTTGTTTAAAAATGAATGGTCCAAATGAAACAAATTGGCTTAGCGACAAAAAATGTGAAAAATGTAAGCGTCCATATTAGTTCCAGTAGCTGGAAGTTTGCCTTGTTTTAAAAACGACTAGAAGAGATTTCTTTTGCCGCTGCTGTTCTCCCTGTGCTCTTCAAACGGATGTTCTTTCAAATGTTTAAATAAGTTTGTTATATTTTGGGTCGGAAAGGAGCCTCTGCTGTACAGTAACTCTCAGTATAACAATTTTGCAAATGTTTCAAATTGTAGTTTTACCTTGTAGCGTCAAATATTTTTATGCAGTAGTATATTGTGATTAGAAGTTAGCAATAGTGCTATGCTCTATGTGCCTCTTTTAGCTGGCTGCCAACCACAACATGGATGTACTCTTTTCACTTCACTTGTCATGGGACCCACGTCCATTAAGGAAATGTGTTTTGGTTAGCAGCCAGCTTGCAGAGCAGCTGTCAGCAAAAAGTGTTGAGACAAATGTCATTAAGTCCAGACATAGCTTTTGGATTGGAAATGTCCTTTGGTTGGACTGAAATAAGAAGCGATAGCAATACTGGATTGGATCAGCATCATCCATTCTCTTGGGTTTCCTTCCAGGGATTTCGCAGAACTTGTGGATTAAATAGTGCTTGACACTTTACCAGAACTTCTACAGTTTCTTAAACTTACCAGATACTTTTTCCCAAATGTGTAAAAAGTTTCTTTGTTATGTTTTAAAGGTTTTTCAGGAACTTTTAAGATACTCCCCTTATGAACAAGAGGAGCTTTTAAAGAACTTACTGTTATTTCTTGGAAATTATTGCTCATTTACTAGGAAGATACACATTATTTTAATACAATGTCTAGCTTGCTTCCTATAATCTTGATATTTTTATGTAATGTACATAACATAAGCATGTTACTTTCAAGCCCTCATTTGTTTTGGTTTGCTTGAATTTAAGAAATGTAACACAGAGAAGAAACTATTTCTCAGCTCTGTCATGGAGCAACCGAGATCTAGTATCTGACCTTCCTCTTCAACCTTCTACAAATATTCCTATTGGTGCAGGATTCTTTCATCCCAACATTGACGTTGTAACCAGAGGGAAAAACTTATACATTTTGGACCTATCATAATTTATAAAACAATTTTTTATACAGTATTATTTTGGTAAAATTTATTCTTTAACACTCTAGGTGTTATTTTTTTGAAAATATTATTTTGAAGGAAAAGTTGTAGCTGTAACTTTTAAAGAATACTTTCTGAAAACTTAAAGGCAGCTTTTCAAGCTCTTGTTTCCTATCCTAGCATTCCCAAAGTGCTTTCCTTTAAAGGTAGAATGGAGGATGTTCTTCTTCCAGGTGGATCATCAAAATAAGTTGTCCTCCTAATTGTCAATCATTCTGGTGATATGTTTATGTAAGGCCGTCCTATATGCTCGTAGCCATTTTCACTTACAGGTGGAGAGTCTGACATAGTGGAAAATTTGAAAATCTTCTTTTGGAAAGTAAGCTTGTGTGAGCGATGCAAACAGCAACTTTTAAACATGGCGTGCACGAGGAGAAATGGGCTCTTGCATGCTCTCGCACACGTTTAATAAGTGATCCCTCTGGGGAGGGGGTACAGGGTTGTGCATGTTTATTTTTTTTTTAAAGTAGAGAGGACGGGTCTTTTCAAAAATTCCAGAAAATCCTCCAATATACCTTTAACATCCAAGATACTTTAGCATTTTTGTAATTTAAAAGTTGTTTTGCTTGAGGGTTAGCTTTTTGGATTTTAAATGTTTCTTTATCTGAGACACCAAATTATGTCTTGAGTTATACTTTCTGGGAAAGTTGAGTACAAAGTTTTTAGAGTTGAGTGTAAGAATATGAACTATTTTGTAGGCCTTGTTTTTTAGTGAAAAATTTTGTTTTGCATTTGTTAAGATGATTTATTATTTTCAGGATAAAATTGTACAAAAAAATCTGTTTAAGTAATCATTTTGAAGAAATAACACAGCAAAGTAATTTTAGCAAGAGGACAAATTAAGTCTTTATCAACTTAAGAAGTAGCATAAATGGGAATTATTTTTATTTCAAAATTAAAAGACTATTCGTTATGTATGACTTTAAAATGGAGGGATATAATTAGAATCATCACAATGTTATTATACCTAAATACATATGGATGAAACTTTAAACCCTGAAAGACAAAGTCTAGCTTTAGTTCTGTAAGGTACTTTCTGATATAATTTGTTTCACTGCTGCAGAGGAGCAGTGGTGTGAAGATGGCTGGACGAAGTTTCAGGGAAACTGCTACCTGCACTTCTCTGAAAGGGAGGAGTGGTTAGATGCAGAGAAACGCTGCCGTGACTTGAATGCACACCTTGTCAGCATCATCACACCAGAGGAGCAACAGTTTGTTAGCGGTGAGTGGTTGATGTTGAGTATGATTGGATAAAAAAGAGGAACAATGAAGGGTAATAAAAATATAAATGCAAAAAATAACAACTGTGTGTGTTTCTCCTCAACAGCAAATATGCAGGATTACCAGTGGATTGGCCTGAATGACAAAACAGTGGAGAATGATTTCCAGTGGACTGATGGCACTCCGCTGGTGAATATAAGCATTACAGTGGAGTTTTAGGAGTTTAATTAACATTTAAAAAAAAATTGATGATAAAGAGGAGCCATTACAAAGTGACTGGAAACCTTTTAGAATAACATCAAAAGACAGAAAAAAAAAACTCTACAAAAGGAGTTATTAACAAAATAATTTTGAAACACTCATTGGTTGAAAGCAACAAGGTAACCAATAAAACAGCAGCCATAAATAAAAGCTCAAAAACAATGTAGAAAAGCAAAACAAAAACAATAACAATAAAAACCGACCAACATTAAGAAGAACAAGAAAGAGCAAAGATATTCAAGCTTCATGACACACAATTCATTCACATATAATAACTTGTCATCATAAGTAGGTTTTACTACATAGTCAAAGAAAATGCAACAGCCACAATACAGTTCTACATCAGAAATACAATTCTCGTGACTTTTGATAGTTTATAGAGTTAAAATCTATGAAAATTAAACATGCAAACAATTACATTGTGACAACAAAGGACTGAAAGAAGTATAAAAACAAATTGTCTTACTTAATAACATTGCAAGATTTATATAAAACGTTATTAAAATATTAATATATGCTTTCTTGCTCATGAAAGATCATTATAAATTACTAAGATACAATAAAATAACCCACATGTATAAAAAGGAAACAACAGGCCTGTTCTTGCAGCTGCTCAATTCAGGGTTTACCACGGCAAGGATGAGTGGTGGGAAAAGACTTGAGAACAATACTTTACTCCTTTGGGAAAACAAAAAATAAAATAAGAAAAAAACGAATATGCAGCAAGAAAAAATATGTTTTCTGTAAACAGGAGCACCTACACAGGATAAAGTAAGGTCAGACAAACAGATTATTAGCAGTGGTGTCAAAAGTACACACATTTGTTGCTTAAATAGAATTATAGATACTTAAAAAAAAAAAAAAAAACTCTGGTAAAAGTGGAAGTATCACCTTGATCTCTTTACCTAAGTAAAAGTGAAAAAGTATGTGTTCTAAAAACTACTTAAAGTATAAATGTATAAAGTGACCTTTAAAAAACAGCCAGATGCCGCTATACGAATTGAAAGCTCGATTTTTTGACTATTTCTAAAAATTCTTTGAGATAGGGCCAAGGATGAAGGAGGTCTTGTTGGTTTCCTCTCCATCTGCCGATGCGCTCTCACCTGTGTCCGACCTTTCAGACATGTGGATGGTGCCAATGATCTGCATTGGATGGCGCACATGACCTGAAATAAATATTTATAAACATTAAACCTAAGGGTAACGAGTAACGTTTGTTTTAAAAATGTAAGGAATAGAAAATACAGATACTTGTGTATAAATGTAATGAGTAGAAGTCAGAAGTAGGAAGAAAAATAAGTAATGGAGTAAAGTATGGATACCTAAAAAGTGTACTTAAGTAAAATTTGACACCTCTGGCTATTAGTACTTTTTTATATATGGAAGCCTATTTGTAAGGTTTGGAATGATGATGTTTATTTTTCAAAGAATTGTGGTTCTCCATATATGGCTTACTTAACTGATTTTAATTTTTCTATAATACACAGTTTATGAAAATATGGTTAAAAATGCCCATTAGAAAAAAAATATATATGTCACTATGATGAATTATGTTGCCATGTTTTCCTCTCACATCTTCTTTAGCAATACGAGAACTGGAAGCTGAATCAGCCTGATAACTACTTTAATTCAAAAGAGGACTGTGTGGTGATGATCTGGCATGAGAACGGCAAATGGAACGATGTTCCCTGCAACTATCACCTGCCCTTCACCTGCAAGAAAGGACCAGGTATGCTGGCTGTAAAAAGCATTTTATCTCCTGCTTTGATTTCTGTCAGCTGTCCTGCAGACGATTTAACAGTCATTGCAACTAAAACCATCGATTTTGTCCCATTATCATTGTAGGGACTTTCCATTGACTTCCGTTCATACTGCATTTATTTCTACAGCCTAACCATGACCTTACCCTAACTATTACAATCGCATACCAAACCCTACACCTAACCTAAACTCTCTAAGTCCCCATATTGTCCCTGCATAGTGAAAAAAGCATATTTTCTGCAGTCATTCTGGGAAAAACTTCTTGTTCCTTTTCACAAGAATTGTGACCCAGTTGGCTTTTTATGCCTGCAGTGTCCTGTGGAGCCCCACCAGTGGTGAAACACGCTCATACTTTTGGAAAGAGGAGGCTGGTGTATCCTGTCAATTCCATCATCCGTTATCAGTGCAACCCAGGATTTAGACAGCGCCATCTACCAGTGGTCCGGTGCCAGACTGACGGGCAGTGGGAGAAACCAAGAGTGGAGTGTACTGATGGTGAGAGCAGAAACCCTACAGAGTATTTTACAAACTTACTGATACATTTCAAAATAATATTCGCAATGTGTTGTGATTTTCTTTTCTTTGTGTTTGCAGTTAAAGCCAGGAACAGAATAAAGGAAAGAAGCAACAGGAATAACAACTTAATTTAGTTTTTCAAAGAAAAAAAAAAGGGAATCATTAAATATCTTTTTCTAATATGAACCAAAATGCTTGACTGGCCATTATAAGGCTGCTACGATATGGTAGCAATTGTTTAAAACCCTCATTCCTTATATATACTGTGTATGAATATATTTAATTTCTTTCAGTGTTTTAAATATAAATTATAATTGTTTCTATTCCTGCTGTTAAGTTTGAACAAAGATCATATAGTATGTTTCAGAACAATTTATTATGTTTTATTTTATGTTGAATAATCTTCACGAAGGTGGAAGTGAATGACATGACGAGACTGTCTGCTTGAAATGTTAACAGTGGGATACACTGGCAGGTTGTTTAATCCTGATAAAGCATCATTTCACAATGGTGCTAATTTGGTGCTTTTTATCTCAGCCCACAAATGCCCCAGCTCCTATATAGGGTTGCATTGCTTTAGCCTGTATCAGTTAACCAGATCTGCTGCATTGTGTGCTGTAGCTCTGGCTTAATGCTCGGTAAAAACACCTTAGAAAACACATCTGGAAACCACATGGACCCCGTTGTTAACCAAAGCTATATCAATATATTATATCAAACCTGTAAATTACATAGGGGGGTATTGTTTACCTCATGCAGAAACACAATATGTTTTTTTTTTATTGTCTATCTGAACGTATTAACTCTCTTCCTGCACAACTATGCTAATAAGGGTTTTGACTTTGAATAAAAACAAGTACAAGACTGTAAATGCAGCTGGAAGAGAAAATATTTAAACACAAAAACACCCAGTATTTCTTTAAGATCCCACTAATATGAATTGCACACTGTATTCGCCTGAATGTACAATACAGATTTCTGATTGTTTCAGCTTTAGCTTTAATATAAAATAAAAACACATCTGGCCATTTAGGACAAAAGTCTGTATATCTTAATGACTTGCAACAATAATTTATGAAAGTATTTTATGGAAAATACCAAAATATAAAGTGAATAGGTCTATTGTTTTTTTTTTTTTATATAATCTTTCACAGTTGAGAAGCAGGTACTTAATGAACCAACATTTGGGGCCTAGAGGCCAGCAGGAATACTGTTACAAATATGCATCTTGTCCATTGGCTGAAGGTTTAGCTCATTGTGACTTTTGCTCCAAAAACATATAAAAAAATGAGTTTTTTTTGTGCAAAAAATAAATGGCTGGATAAGAATGTGACCTTTAAAGCATTTTAACTTGGGAAAAAAAATTTACTTTTGGATTGCAAAGAGTTCTGTTTGGTTATATGAGACTACAGCAGCAGCACAGAGCTCCATGTTTTTGGTTTGGGGAATAATATAAAATGCTTAAGACGATTAGTTTGTCATGTTGGGTTTATTTACAGCATTTTATCTGTGTTTTCATTTATCACATTTCCTAGTTCTGTGCAGTGCACAAGTGCTCTCTCATGTTTTCAACTCAAGAGGATATAACCTTTATGTAAACTTCCAGCTCTTTGGGCTTTATGTCATTTGTGCCTTTGAGTTTCATCACTGTTGCTGCTTGCCGGGGCTGTGCCTCATGTTATCACCTTCTGCACAATAAAGCAAAAATGCAATAGGCGTGTCTGTTGTGGATCTGTTTCAGCCACTTCGATAGATAACAGCAGTTGGGTCTCGGTTTTTGTGTTAAGTGGTGGCCTTTTCTCTACAGCCTCGAAGACAGGAAATGAAGAAGAAATGAAAGAGACATAACATTTTACCTACAGTAAGCAACTTATCCAGATCTGGGGTCTCATCTATAAAGATAGATTATGCACAAAGCAGGGACCGAAACTTGCAGATGTCATTAATCCATGCCAAGACCTATATAAATCAAGCTTTGCATAGGAATCTGTGGCCACAGTGACCCATTAGTTTAAAGAATGCAGATTGTGAAGACATTGGAAACTTAGATGGTCAGGTAGGGAACTGAATCCAGAATGCATCATATCTCCTCTCAGGCATTTATTTTCACTTCATATGAAACTTAAATTGTAGATCAACTTTTGCTTTGTTATATATGCTTGCAGTGCTGAGCTGCCACTATACACAAGGATTTATCACATAAAAAAAAAAAAAAAAAATTCATAACCCTTTTTAAATCCCAAATCTAAGTCCTCACAATATTCAAACATTTTCTCCCCATGATATTTCTCTCTAAGATGGTTAACAAGGTGAGTTGTACCGTAGATCACCAACATGTTACAAAGTGAGAAAAATCTACACTGTTTGCTGTAAACATTTTAAGTGCTGTTGTGACACACGTGCAAAACGGTGCACAACAGATGCTTGTTGGTTCTGCTTGAGGATATTAAAAACAGTAGACTAAGGAAGGAATGCGTTTCAGGGTTAACCATAATTTCTTGGCTCATGATGATCACTGGCTTATGAGCAAATTTAGACTCCCTAGAGCAGGGTTCTTCAATTTCAGTCCTCAAGCTCTGATGTCCTGCACCTTTTAGATGTGTCGCCGCTTTAACACACCTGAGTCAAATCTTCAAGCAATTAGCAGGACTCTAAAGAACTTGGCCCAATCCCAGACCGGCCCCTAAACACTACCCCTACGTACTAACCCTCCGTTGATTTCATGTCAGCCCAGTGAAAAGCTTTTCCTTTGTTTAGAAAATAATGGAGCTGACAGATTTCTGTAATTACTAATTTGATGTAGGAGAGAGCGGGAAGAGTTGCAACATTTCTATCAATCTCTCACAAGTTATTTGAATTAGAACCAGGATATTCATAGAAATTAAATGTATACCTGTCCCTTAAAACGTAGGGCCTTAACACCCATACAGGTGCAAGACGTAGAACCTTGATATAAAGCGACTAACATAAAGCTGAAAGGAATTTGTCAAGTGTTGCAACTGTCCCCAAGTATGGAGAGAGTTGCTTAATAAATCAATAGGAATACAATTATCATTAAAATTAAATTCAACATTATTGATCTCACATTGGAGAAATTTATCTCTGCATTTAACCCATCCCCTTGGGGAGCAGTGGGCTGCCATTGTGCGGCACCCGGGGAGCAGTGTGGGGTTAAGGGTCTTGCTCAGGGACCCAGAGTGGCAGTCTGGGGGAGTGGGGGATCGAACTCCCAATCTCAGGATTCAAAGCCCTATGCCCTAACCACTAGGCCTAGGCCTTTTCTAACACGCTTAGTCCCAAGTGGGGTCGCAACGGGTGCTGGTGCCTATCTCCAGCTGTCAATGGGCGAGAGGCGGGGTTTACCTTGGACAGGTTGCCAGTCCATCGCAGGGCAACACAGAGATAAACAACCATTCTCGCACACACTCCCACCTACAAACGGACTAGTGAAGCCAGTTAACCTAACAGACATGTTTTTTGGACTGTGGGAGGAAGCCGGAGTACCCGGAGAGAACCCAGGCATGCTCAGGGAGAACATGCAAACTCAGAACCCAGAAGCTTCCCACTGCGCCACTGAGCATTAAATGCATACAAATCAAATAATTCATATTGCAAGTATTAATAAAATTATACATTGAGACATTTCACCTTAATAATAATTGCCTTATTTAATATCATGTAGACCCTGCAATTTACAGATACCTAGACAGTAAAAGAAGCCACTGCTTTGTGAGTGAGCCTTTGGCAGGAGGAGCTTAACCAGTTTCCAGATGTTTCAATCAAGAAAATATGGAATCAAGGATCTTTACTTTTTTGTTAAAAAATGAAACATGATTATTTCAACATACTGAGAATGTCTGCCTGTGTGAATAATTATGTCTATTTAAACTCTCTCTATAATTTCCTTCAAATTGTCAGAATTGATTCTCTATATTGATTTGTTTCAGTTTATAACAAATATGATAATGAATTAGAGACATTTTCCTTTAATGTTTTATCTATTCTGATGAATATTTCATGAGCACATTGCTTTGAAATTTTATACTTGCCCTTTATTTGTTATTTAGATCACATTCAAATTCCCAACTTTTGGCTTTTTGAATATTACTGATTTTTATTCTCTTATTCTATGGAAACACACTGAAACTGTGATGGATTCCATGGGATTTATTGATGATGGGAAAATGTGGAGAAAAACTAGCAACATGCTGGAAAAGTGTCATGCAAAATTTAAAAATATGTGTATGAGGCATATACAGACAAAGTAAATGACACAAAGTTATTTTTGTTTGTCTGTTTCATCCTTGTGTGACACTAAGTGTGTGAGTAATTTCTGTTTGGAAAAAAACAGAAGTTTTGTGGAAAAACCTGATAAACCCCCCCAAAGAAAAGAGGAATGAGTTTTTACAGTCTGTTTCTCAGTATTGTGGACCTCCTCCTGAATGCTCTTGGTAAGGATGACTTAATCGCCTTTCACCTGTTTACCCAAGTCTCAGAGGGCTTAGTGTTCCTGCAGCGGTACGTGGAATAAATAGATAGCTCTTTGACTCACAGAAATAATAACAACATAGTGAATTTCTGTTTGCCTAACAGGCAGGGTTGTCGTATGACTTAACTTCTGAATGCAGTTCTTTTACAAGCTCTCCTCTTCTCACCCTAACCGCACCTGTTCATTCCTGGGGTGTCAATATTTAATGCCTCTTTATTTAAGGATATTGTACAACTGAAATCAAAGTTTGCAGATGCTGCTTCCATGTTTTTAATCTTTCAGGACAATAAGAAAAGACTGAGCAAGTTTGGCTTATTTCTAAAGCCTAAAATGAGGAAACCTCGTCTCCTTACAACTTAGGAAACCTTTTTCAACCAAACAGCTGACTCTTATCCTTAGTAAGGATGTAAGGTTTGGGGAGTTTACTGCTCAGGAGAATATGGGGATGTGTGAACATTATACAATGGCTGAAAGGAGCAATGAACTTAGAGAAGCAACCATTGCTGTCCATCAATCTGAAAGTGATTATAAAGTTATTTAAAGCTCTTTATTCTTTAAAGAGATACATTTTTGGATTTCAGCCTTTAATACGGTCGGCAATCTTCCAAGGAGAATGCCCTAGATAATTCTCAGAAGAGGAAATTACAACAACAACAAAATAATCCTAACAATTGAGTTTAGCTAGCAGGTTAATGCAGAGTGTATCTGCTGTACTGTCAGCCACAGCGGTGGAAGGCTGATGATGTGGGCTGTGTTGCAGCCACAGGATCTTAATTGCTTGCAGTCAGTAAGTGGACCATGAGTTCTCTCACAGTCAAATTGAGTCAAATGTAAACAATTTTTTCCAACATTCAAAACTTGGACCAAAGTGGTTCTTATAGGCAACAAAGCAAATATGATGATAAAATGTTTGAGAGACTTATTAAGTCGAAGAAAATGACTGTAAGGCTAAGCAGATACTGGAAATAATAAAACTTAAAACAATTTGATTGAATTTAACTTTTTTTATTGATCTCACATCAGAGAAATTTACCTGTGCATTTAACCCATCCCATTGGGGAGCAGTGGGCTGCCATCGTGGGGCGCCCGGGGAGCAATCAGGGGTTAAGGGTCTTGCTTAGAGACCCAGAGTGACAGTCTGTGGGGGTGGGGCTTAGAACCTTGGGATTTCAAGCTCAATTCCTTAACCACTAGGTCGCCACAAAGCAATACAAATAAAAAAAAAAATAATAATAATTACATAAATAATTTAGAAAAGCACTCTGAGCCAATGCAAGCAGCAAAACTTGCCCCTTATTCTGACTTAGACCTATAGCTAAAACTCACACATGATCTGGGGCCTTACCAAATTTTTGTGGATTATTTCTTGGGCTGAGGTGCACTTTTGGTAAAATATTTCTTAAAAATACCTTCATAACTTTTCAAGGTCATCTGTTCACAGACAGACAAACACACCCATACACACATGCACACACCAATAACTAAAAGCCTAACCTTGTGGGCGAAGGTTGTAAATAAATAACCAGATTAATTAAACTTAAGATCCTAAAACTTAAGACCTAAAATTCAATAAATATTAAAATGAAAAATAACATACTTTTACTTTTATATAAACAGTTTTTAACCTTTCAATTTGAAAGCAAAAGCAATATTTAAAAACAAAAATAAGATAAGATTGTGGATCAATAGGACAAATAGTGGTTTTGCAAACTTGTGGGTTTGATTGTAGTTACCATATGTTGATGTGCCAATGGGCAAAGCACTTAAGCCCAAATAAGCTAATGAAGTATGAAAGTATTCGGATTTTATAAAGCAGCTTTGATGTAAACCAATATGCATGATTTATTGATTGATTGATCATATATTTTATATTTTACAAAGTGCGTCCATTTTTTTGTTGTTGACGTGATTAAGGAAAGAGAAAGATCCGTTTATAATTCACAGTTGGAAAACCATATTAAAGATACAATATAAATTTGGTTAATTCTCATAAACGTGCAGTCTGCTGGCAATATTAAACCATTTGTAAAGACTGACTCTAGATGGCGACTTTGCTTCATCTTGCTGTTCTTATTGGCTTCTCTGTCAAAAAAGTTTAACTCTATTTTAATACTTTAGCAATAATAAGATGCAGCTGGTGGATAATCAACTCTTCACCTCACAACTGTATTCTATGGAACAACATGCATTTAGTACATAAAGCAAAACATTTTTATATAGAGCTGTTTTATAAATAATTGTAACACTTTAAATGGTCTAATGAATGCAAATGGGGAATTTTACTCCTAATCCTTTATAAGAAAATATGGTATCGATAACTCTATAACAGAGGTTGAAATGGTGATCAGTTGTACTCCTATCGGTATGATCTCTTTAGCACAGAACATCATAGCAGTTACCTCTCTACCTGTATAACGCTCTTCTCCTACTGTTTCTGGTATTCAACTTACAGATAAGAGATGTAAAAATTGTTTTTTAAGGAACTGGTTTGTTCCAGTTGCTACCCCTATATGTAAGCATCAATTAACTCTCATGGACATGAAACTCTGGAACTTGATCTTCCTGCTACTTTAATGATATACGAGGGGCGTTCATTAAGTAATGCCCCTGACCCACATCCAGCTGAAACTTTGCATGTGAAGTTATTTAAATCTCTATAGATTAAGTAGCAAATTACAGCTCTGAACAACTTGTCGTTTCTGACTTACAGGTGTTTGAATTGAGTAAAGTCTGAAATGGAGCCTGTTGAGTGTCGAGCGATGAGCTTTTCTATTGGAAAGGACACGGGAGACTTTTGATGAAATTAAAGTAATTTACGGTGAAGATACCGTTACATGACCTTGCGAAATGTTTTACAAGGTTATATTATGGGACATTATCAAATGAAAGTAACTATAAGTTTCTTTCATGTGATCAAAAGTCTCCCATTGTGTGCGTCATTTCAAATACAAAAACTCAGACTTGATTCAGTTTTAACACCGGTAAATCAGAAACCACAATTAGTTCAGAGCTGTAATTTGCTATTTAATCTATAGAGATTTAAAATACTTCACATGCAAAATTTCAGCTCGATCAAACATCTGGAAGTGGGCCAGAGGCATTACTTATTGAACGCCCCTCGTAGTTATGAACAAAATCAAAGAGGTTATTTTTAAAATTGCACATCTGTATTACCTTTCAATGGCAAATATATAAATATATATTTTTGGTTGTGTGGATGAAACTATTGAGCATATGGTGTCATGTCGCTTCTTCTGGATTCACTTTTAAAGTTATATCTGTGGACATGTGTAAAACTGTTCAATCATATAAGAAAATTAATCATAGGCTACATGTTTTCCTTTGTAAAACAACTATAACAAATATTTTTAGAAATATGTTATTGCAGTTTAAATATATATAACTGTCCCTTTTAAAAAAAAGATTAGGATAATACCTATAAATCGCTACATTATAATTTTAATTAACACTATTATTTATATGGTGTGCTATGCAAACCATTGCATATTTATAAGTTTTATCTGTGTGATTACTTTTCTTAAATCCATAATTAACATCAAATTTAAAAACTGGCGGAACGAAATATATGAAAACCAGTGTTTCCGACCGAGCCTCTATTTATTTGTTTCCCTTTGCTGGATAGCGATAGCTTTCCCAGGGAAAGTTTTAGCTAAGTAAAAGCAGGTTTTGAAACATATAATTATCGTTTCAAGACACCGAACACATCGGGTGTATGTATAAACATATTTTCTCAGCCTGTTTAGTTCAAGGTGTTTTTCGGTTTTAAAAGTAGTCTGTTAGCCGGAGCTAACCGATGCTAATATAATGTTATGCTTTTTTTTTTATATATACATTACAACGTTTACTCCCGCAACCAGCTCTTGTGCCTCATTGAATATTTCTATGTTTAATCAACTGCTTTCATACGCTTTATAAACAAGGCACCACTTAATATGAAACCGAATAAAAACACGTTTCGCTTCACGTTAAGAGGCTAACCCCCTGATAATATTGCTGGTCAGCTGTGAGTTTCTCTGAGTTGTAAGATGCGATTCAAACTAACACAAATACGGTTGATGACTAATGTGACAGTGTGTTTTTATGTTAAGTTATATTGACTACCTTTCGTAACCTTATGGATCATGCAAATGTGTCACAATTTAAGAAATTCATAAATCATTCATTTATCATCATTAATTATCTCTTTACTGTGTTTTTGATTAATGTAGTAAAACATAGCAATACTTTTTTGCACCCTCAAAAATAGAACTGTTATTGAAGGGAATCACATTTATTTTTACTTGAAATACATCTTTTTTTAAAAACTGATGTTTAATAATTATACTATCAGTTAGCCTTTCACATCTCTTGTTTGTTATCAATATAATTTATCAGGAGCCGAAACGTTGTTCAGGTAAACCACTGAAATGGAATCTAATTAATTAGTTTTATTTATTTAATTGATTCTGTTTTTGGCTGTAATTTGATCATATATCTTAATGGAAAAGTCCGATCACATTTAGAATGCAAACTTCTGAAAGTACTTTAAGTATGAAATTATGACATAGGCTACTTTTGAATAAATGATAAGTGTTTTCAAGAGCAATTCAATTTGAATCCATCCTTGTTTGTCAAACAGCACTATTGCCACCTACTGGTTTGTGACGTCACGGTGCAGTATCGGCTGTTGAACAAGTCCCTGGCTGCGTCCGAATTTGTGGGCTCCGTCTTCCAAGGACGCAGTTCACCTGGACTGGATCCTTCGAAGTCCATGAGGAGAACAGAAGAGGTTTTGGCTGTGAATTCAAACAGGTCTATCTAGCCTTCTGCTTTCTCCACCTATGCTCTGTCGCTTAGCCACTGGTACATGTGATATACAAAACAGGAAAAGAATCAATACTGAACTTTTCAAAACTGTTTCTTTTTAATTATTTTTCTTCTTTTTATTGTAAAGTGAACAAACTCATGAGAATGCAGAGTTTATTAAAGGTGACAACAACCGGGAGCATGAACAAATAAAAGCCAATGTAATGATATAAACCCTAGTCCGTTAAATAACTTCTCTGATGTTGCTGCTATTTTCAAAAATCCATTACTGTAAAAATGTCCATAGCTGCATATTGGTTATTTATTCTCCAGGTGCACAGTTTTTTATATTGTTAAAACACTTTACAGTACAGTATTTTATTGTTTATCTTTTAACTCTACACTATAATGTTATTCTTATACGTTTTTCAAAGGTCCACTTTTGTGTGAGCATTTTTTCCTACAATTTTTTTGCTGCTGTAAACACCAGAATTTCACCAGAAAGGGGTTTTCTATTCTGTTATATTCTGTCAAAGGGGTAGAAAGATATAAGTAAATCTAAACAATGTATGTATAAAAATATATCTAGAAAACCTCTAATATTCAACAACAAAAATTACGTAGTTAAGAAAATTGTGCAAAATAGCAATTAAAAATAAAAATATCAGATTTGTAGTCACCACACTACAGCTATATTAGAATCTGTCCTTAAATTACAGCCAAACCCATTTACACAGAGACAGATAAAACCTTTACGTAAACATTACCACCAAATATCTGACTCAATAACAATTAAAACAACTATTTTCATTAATTTTAGACAGAACTATTCACATACTTGTATTATATTAAACTGAACTTCCAGTATTCACCACTGTTTAGCGCCAAGTGCCTTCTTTCTCTGATCAAGGAGCAGCCGGCTTGCTTGGTCTCGCAATGAATCTCGGAATAACCAAGGCTACATAGGATACACCGGACCCGTCCTTCAAATCGGACAAAAAGGACAAATTTGTAGACCACATTATGAGGTGTCTTGGAATCCGACCAGATCTCACCACCACGCTGTGACGAAATCGGCCTTCACATCTGGCCTTCAGAGGACGCATCCCATAAATTCAAATGCAGTCCCAGTGCTGTACCTGGTGTTTGTCACAACACGCTATTTTCCATGATGGCGACGACCATTGCACCATGCGAAGCAGAGAGTAACAGATTCATGACTTGTTTTTTTGTCTGGCCAGAAGTTCGATGGCTAATCCTCCCTCTTCAAGTTGGCAATCCAATGATAAACCCATGGAGGATAATTAATTGGAAAGCAGAAATAAACATTTTTTTTCACTTTTACCTGATATGTTACAACTGCCATGCACATGGGCATTGTCACTTAGCTCTCGTGAGTTTCAATGGTGAAGTCCTCTCGAAATCTTAAATAATTGTTGCTGATTGCAAGGTTGTCTGGTATTTTTCATTGATTTTGTTTGTTAAGTGGGGAGAATGGCGCCAGGTTTACTGCACCGTGACGTCACTGCCGGAAGATGAGGTGTTACTATATTTGCGTAAAAACGGCCGCTCCCGGACTCTGCTTGCAACAAAAATTATTATTTTTATTTTTTTCCTGATTAAAGCTAAATTTGTTAAATCACCGCAACGGTATTAGTGTTAGGTATAAATAATGATCCACTGATTCTTCCTTGCTGACCAGACTTTTACTTTAACCAAGGTAATAGTTATTACATTACCGCAATAGTGCTCTCACATGTAATCATGATCTGCATTTTATTTTCCTCTCCAGCTGAATGGCCTGTCCTCTGCCGCCCATCCTGTCGGATCTCACCTCCTTCATTTCCTCTGTGATTCCCCATGGCTTCGCCTTGGGCCCTTCACTGCTCTGTGAAGGTAGCGTGGGGCTCTGGTGGGTCGGTCGCGCCCTGCAGGCAGGAGCCCTGCTAGGTAGGCGGGATGACACGCAGTGGGTCGCCAAGAGAGTTCCAGGCCCAGAAAACCACATCCAGGGCAGCGAACCCACTGGAAGCAATCAAGCAACAAGAGTTGGTTTTAGCAGCTCTGGGGATAAGAAGGTGAAAAAGCTTTTAGACAGATATTTGAAGGGCCATTTTTCCTACTAAAATATGTTTGGTTTTAATTTATTTGCTAAATTACAAAATTGATAAAATTTCAAATTTTGTTTTAAATCTTAACACCTTATAAGAGACAAACTTAAATTCATATACCTCATCTCTGGTTAGTGGTTAGGCTTAAGGCTCATTTTTATAATCGTTAATTTTACATGTCTGCTGTGTGTTTTAAATTACTGCTACTTTACTAGAAAAAGAAAAGAACAGCAAACAGAATACATTTTTTGAAGAGATAAATAAAGAAGCTTCTTTTATTTTAATTAAGATTTTTTATTTAAACTTACTTGCTACACATATTAAGACATTTTATTTATTTGCTTTTGCCTTTTTTTCAGTATGTGTGAATTTTCAACCCACA
Organism: Cyprinodon variegatus; assembly: GCF_000732505.1. Taxonomy (NCBI): domain Eukaryota; kingdom Metazoa; phylum Chordata; class Actinopteri; order Cyprinodontiformes; family Cyprinodontidae; genus Cyprinodon; species Cyprinodon variegatus. Next base: position 780,667 of record NW_015150777.1, read on the forward strand.
GCCTGATTATTTTTTTTTATGATTTTGGTGCAAATGTTCTACTGTAAATTAAGTTGAAAAAAAAAAAAAGTAAACAAGTCAAGAAAAAAAGGTAAAAAGCTTATTGGAAAGTTGAAAAGTAAACTTAAAAAGTTAATAAGCCTAGTAAACAATTATATTTATTTTATAAACTGAAAAAATGTAAGTGCCAGTATCAGCATTAATTCCTCTGAGGTTATGTTGTACCTAAAAAAAAAAAAAAAATTGTTTCTTTTACTCAATTTTTTTTTACTGTTTTTCATGAATTTCTTATAGAAGCTATTCTGATACTTTTCTTAATATATTCGGGCAAGTTGGTGTTTCTTGTTATTACATTGACATTATTTTTTGCCATCAAAATATCCATATTCTTTGAATGTTACAAAGGTAATAAGGTCCTATCCTGGAGTCCAATAATACTATTGGCTTGAAATTTTGATTTTCCAAGTATTTCAACAAGTACCCTATAAAGAGTTTAAGCACAAATCGCATAGTAAGTATACTTCTTTTATGAAATGGAGGGTTGAATATGATTGAGATCATTTTCCTCCATGTTTTGCCCTTGTTTAAGCCATCTGGCTTCTGAATTCAGGTAAATTTAAGGAATATTGTTGTAGGTCTCTGTGTTTATTTGTTTGTTCATTTTTTGCAATGAACCCATAACAATGGCAGTGACTTTGCCCCACAGCATAATAGTGACTCCACCATGTTGGCACATGGTATTGTGTTTTTAGGCCTTCTATCATCAGTCAACTTCATGTCATTGTGAAAAAACATTTCAAGGATTGTCTTGTCTGACTCCTTTAGAGGAAGTATGCATTTGACTTGTGGTACAACTTAAAGATGAGTTTTGGACATTCTTTCTTGGCTGCCATGCAAAATATAAACAGGCTTCACTGTAGACAGTTATTTTGGTACAGCGGTATCTTCCGTTTCGTGGCATGCTTACCATTTCACAGTTACAGTTAGTGCAGCTACATGGCAATCAAAACCTCAAATTGAGACTATGTATTCTGTATGACGTGTTTGTTGAATTTATTTCTATTTTTATTTTTTATTTTAAGTCTTTCACTCATTCTGGTAGGTTTTTGCAGTAAATACTCAGGAAGAAATTGCATGAAAGATCAGTAGCGGTTCTGTGAAGGAGCTGCTGAAAGTGAAATGCATGCATTTGACAAATGAACCTCTTCAACATTTTTAATTGCTCTTGTTTCCTTGAATATTTTCATTTTGTTCAATCAATAGTCTTTTTTTTTGATATCTTGATTACAGTTTTCATATCCGCAGCCTATTAAACTGCATCACCATAAAACATTTTGGATTTAGTGCCAATTTTAGAATCCATAACAGATTTATTTTATCCTCAGACTTCAAACCTGTGGAATGAGGCATTCACTAAGCATATTTTATGGCCTGTTTTTACCCGTGCACTTGAACTAGAATGGACATTTAGAATATAAAAAGCAGCAAACGCTCTGTCCTAAAGATGCTGGTTTCATAACCATAGCTTCTGTCTGGCTGTTAAATTGCCAGAATCCTCCATGTCTGAGTGACTTCAAGGCATCAGTTTGCTTCAACCTTGAATTTCTTCATAATGGTGTCTTGGTCTGACGCTATTTTGCATCGTTTGCAGGCAGAAAGGATGAACTAAGTGCGAGACATTGTGCTCAATTAAGCCTTTGACACCACGGCAAGATAATGAATTGGTCCTTAGAATTTTTTTACCAAATGTTCTGGTCAGAAAATGCAAAGCGAACCAGTGAGGCGCTGCTCACATGAAGGGATGTAGCGGTGATAGTTTTCAAGGAGTCTTAAAGAGGCGCTGTAAAAGCACAACCTGTCCGTCTGAGTCTGACCAGGACAGCAATTACGACCGGTTTTATTTATACTGTTGATGAATAGTCAGGCCAAATAGAGGAAGTACTGAGATTAAGGGTAACAAAGCGACGACATAGAGGTAAACTGAAACCCTGGCTCAGACGTGCTCTTAATAAAAAATAAAGGCCTGTGATTTAAAGCTTTATTCTAATTCTCATTGTAATGCTCCTTGCAGCATTTTGGATAAACTTGGTGGATTTTTACTGGATAAAAAAAAAAAAAAAACTTTCTGATAAGAAAGAAGTATTGTTAAGACTTAAAATAAAAAATGCATGAGGTTGTTTTTCTGGATTGAGACATACGGTCTAGTTTTGCGAAGATTCTGCAGGTAAGGAGGAAGTTCGTCGAAGCTTCTCTAGTATTGGATTTACCAACATGTCCCGGTTTGTGTAGTATTTATATCTGTTCTAGAAAAAACACTCCAGACTGGTTGAATATATGAATAGTTCGTCAAAACACCTGACAACAGCTTGAAAAACATTTATCATTAAAGGGATTTTTGTAATACAAATATGTAATATAATTAATTGTACTTTATGGGTAAAGTTATCAAAGTAAGCTTACCCATAGTAAAGTTACTTTGATAAGTAAAGTTTATTCAATGTTTTCCAAATGTCTTTTTAAAACACTGGTCCAAGCATCAAACCCTGTGGAACTCCTTAACAAACTAATTGCTTTTGTGTTTTATAGGAACAAATGAGAACATCAGCAACTCCAGAGGCACCTGTACAAGGAGCCATATGGTTCAAGTAAGTCTACACAGTAATTTGTACAAAAGTAAATAGAGAAGGAGAACATTTTCTGAGCCTTCACTGAATTGCAAACAATATAATCAGAAAATGAAAGAGGTCAAGAACCTCCGCCTGTTCTTCTTTTTCTCCACTCGGATCCAGTTTCAATTCTCTCTGCATTTTGTGTTGTAAAGTTATGCGTAAGTTTTCTTAAAAGACTCGAGTCACGGTAACTCTTATTCTAGTCAGACAAGAGGATTCACTTTAGCAATTAGTTTAGATCTTTGCACACAACCTTTTCCAGTAGAACCCTAATTGATATTGAATATGAGTGTTAGTAACATATCCCTCAAATATTCATGCGTTTGAAAAAGCCACCAATGAACCTAATCCCTCTCCGCCCTGGTTTTCTCAACATAAGGCGGCCAACAAGACTTCAGTAGTTCCTTTGAAAAAAACTAATCACCTCAGGAATTTAGTCAATTTGTTTCAATCTTCATTATTTCATCCAGAATACCTGGATTAAATATGAGCTAAAAACCTGCAGACATAAAAAAAAAATCCCAAATTTAATGGTCAGGACTTCAGATCATTCTTGGATGAGGATTGTTGATACTTCTGTCCTGTTCCCACTCTATCCCTTATATTTCAGATCATTTTTGTCTTTTAGTGAGCTGTTCTTTCACTGCTGTTGTCTCATTATCATCCACTCCTCTGATCTGTTGATAGTTACATCTTGGAAATCATTGTCTTCTGCTCCAGGCTGTGTACTCTGAGGTGCCCTGATTAAACACTGCCCTATTTTTCTTCACCACAGAGGGAAACTAAAAGGAGGAGAGAAAAAAATTATGCTAGTTATTATGCTAGATTCATGTGATAATCTACTAAGAGGGACATTTACATAAACTTTTAAAATAAGTACTTCTCCTAATACTCACTATGGCTGCATTATTCATAATGTAAACTTTATTCCCACATCATCATGCTACAGATGCTTCAGTATAATCAGAGTTTCCAACCAATCAGTTGCATTCAGATTAAATATGTCATTTACGTTTTTTATCCCTTAGATTTGCCTGCCGGGCGCGATGCAGAGCCCAGCAGAATGTGGTGGTGCAGTGTGCGTGTGACAAGGTGTGTGAGGGAGTGTGTGTGGATGTGTGTCTGCGTGTTTGTCAGGACATCCATCCAGGAACGGAGCTGGTGGTATATGATGATGCAGCAGGAAAAGGTTTGAGATCAGGCGATGCGGGTGAGTCCAGTTTTTCAAAGCCGAAAGCGTGGCTAAAATCTAGACTGATCAGTGTAGAAATGACTAGAAGTGATGTGAACGAAAGCATTTAAATTAAAAGAGGGCCCTTTATTTACTTTACTGTTTAAGCTCTTAGAACGAAGATCTTTGGCACAATCTCAAACCTCATGACCAGAGAAAATTCATTCTAGCTTGAAGTTTTGTAGTCTGAATTTCGCATTTACAGATATTGGAATAATTTAATAATACCCTCTGACTGAACATTCAAGGATAGAAAGTTAGACATCAACATTTCACAGGAATAAACTTCAAATTAAGATGATATCTGGTGATAAAAAATATTCAGTGAAATGATTTCTTTATCAGTTAAATAAAAATTCAAGCAAGAAAACAAAACCATTATGCAGCATTTGTCATGTTAGAATTAGATGCGCTGCAGCTCCGCTAATCCCTCATTGTTTCCGGTTGGTGGAGCTTTTAAGTGCTATAATTGATGGAAGAACAAGAGCTTCTTGCAGAAAAAACCCTGCAGCAATGCTCTCTGGTTATCTTATTAAACTGGCCCCATCTCTTAACACGTTGATTCAAACAGATTGAGCCTATAAACCCCAGAAACAATTAAAAATACTAAATTAAAGATAATAACATTGCCGGTGGATGGCCGCAGGGATGGTACACTGTTGTAATGGATTTGAAGTGAGAAAAGAAAATTCAAACATTGGTGGGAATAATGAAAATAACGAGGTGATGAAAGAAGCTTTGAAATAAATGAAGAGAAATGATGAAAGAATAAAAGAAGCAATGAAACTAAATTCAAACATTAGAAATCACTGGAGCACAGAAATCCTTATAAAAATATTTATGTACATTACTCATCATAACAATTTAATGAGAGCGTTGAGGCAGAATTTGGAAGTAAAACAACAGATAAGAAAAAATGTCCATTTGCACAAACAGCCTGCATTTGTGCACATTTTTTATTTTGCTTTTCATTTATCTTTACGATTAATCGAATAATTAAATGAGAAATAATCAGTTTGAATTGCAAACTCTTTAGTTCTTACTTTAATCATTTGCTTTATGGCCACAGAAACATTATTTACAGTAGGTCTAGGGAAAATTAATGTAATACAAGATATTTTGTAAACATGAAAAGGGCAATATACAGCACCCTAAATAAAGTATTTAAACTCCTTCGAACTTTTCACATGCTGTAATGTTGGAACCACCAAACTTCTTTAATTGGATATTTTTTTGCAGAACATAAAATAAGCCTTGTTTGCTTATAAAGCATAATGAAAGTGATACACAATTAGTTTTCATTTTTTTTTATTTTTTACAAAACCTAAAACCTGCATATTTCTACTCATCCTGCTGCTTTAAAACTCTGAAATAAAAGTAAATGCAACTCATTTACTCAAAGGAAAAGTCTGGTTACATTCAGGGTACAAACTTCTCAAATTAGTTTAAGTATGAGTTTTTTTTACATACTTTTCTATAAATGATAAGTGTTTTAATTAGGAGTAATTTCATTTGAATATGCTTTACCAAAGACATCCATGTTTGTCAAAGAACACTACTGCCATCTACCGGTTTGTGAAATCACAGTGCGGTATCGGCTGTTGATCAAGTCCCAATGCTACATCTGGTGTTTGCCACAATGCGCTATTATGATGGTGGTGACCAGAGGATAGGCGAAGCACAGAGCACTTGTTTTTTCTGTGTCCAAAAGTTGGATGGCTAATCCTCCCTCTTCAAGTCTGCAATCCAATGATGAACCCGTGGACGATCATGAATCGGAAAGGTGAAATAACTATTTTTTTTTCTTTTCACTTTTAACAGATATATTACAACATCCAACTGCCATGCACGCGGGCATTGTCAGTTGAACTATAGCTCTCGTGAATTTCAATGGTGAAGTCCTCCCGAAATCTTCAATAACTGTTGTTGATTGCAGACTGTCTAGTAGTTCTCGCTGATTTCTTTGTAAAGCGGGGAGAATGGCGCTCGGCTTACCGCACCGTGACGTTACTGCCGGAAATTGTCAGGAGAGAGGTGTTACTATATTTGGGCAAAAATGGCCGGGCCCAGACTCGGTGTTTGCGACGAAAATGATTGTTTTTATTTTTTTACTGATTAACGCTAAAATCATTAAATCACCGTGAACGTATTAGTTTTAGGTATAAATAATGACCCATTGGTTATTCCTTGCTGACCGGAGTTTTCCTTTAAGAAGCCACTAGATTAGATTCAACTTTATTGTCATTACACAGGTACAGTACAAGGCAACAAAATGAAGTAGAGAGCACATCTAGTCCTGAGTTTAATATATTGTAGATACAATATTAGTGTTATGATGTCAATATAGCTTAAAGCGTTAAGGGTTAGAGGCCCCTGGTAACTGGAGGAGCTGCAGTGATCATTGGCTCAGGTGGGAGATTCTTTTTTTTTTTTTTTTTTCTAACAGTGTCCTGTCTGGCAATGTGGCAATAAGAATAATTGTCTTGATGCCAAAAAGAGCCCAACAGATTTTACTTTCACAAGTGGAGCAGTACGGCAATTGCCATACTGCTCCACTTGTTTCATGCATATAAATTGCTTTATTATAATTATGCAGGGAGTTTTACAGTTTATATGGAAACTGCAATGTAAATAGAG
>NW_015150777.1:787396-805582 GCF_000732505.1 Cyprinodon variegatus
CAACACCTTGAAACTATCGCTAAAGTAATATTATTAAGTCTGACATGTACTCTGTGTTACCGGAAGATAAGAATGTGGGCTTTCTGTATGGAAGTGAATCTCTGAGTACCTGGAGCCAAGCACCTGTAGTTGTTTGTGAGGGTGGGGTGGGAGAATCTTAAAAGGAAAACTATTGGTTTGTTCTAATGGAAGAGCCACTGAACAGGATGAAGCCCCTCATTTTTTTTTAACCTTGACAAACCCTCCTTTTCTTGAACATGCACGAAAATAAACATGCGCCTTAAACGTATGCTCAATCCTCCAGAGCACAATTTCATGTATCTCACAGCCACACTTAATAAGAATTTGAAGTTACCCATCTATCAGGATTTGTTTCTTCTTTGGTCATTGTTATGCTACGGGTCCTTCTTCTCTTTATCTGATTTTCTCCCTTTAGGCTGTTTAGCAGCCGATGTGTACAGAAACTCGTTCTTTTTATGCATAAAGGCGCTGGAGGAGCTGCTGCTATGCTAAAGCTCAGCTCCTTGTATTGCCATTGGCAGAGAAAAGTCATTCTGGGTTGTCTCCAGTTCCTGGTTATTCCTACCAAAATAAAAGCTTGTTTTTACTGGATTGTGCAATAAATTAGTCAATTGTTAATGTCAAATGATCTCTTTACTCACCTTACAGGTGTAAAAAACTATTTTATTAACTGGACCGAGGGAAAAAAGGTCCTTTAAAGAAAATCGTTGTTAAAAGAAAGTCAGACAGGGTCATGTTGGCTTACAATGCTTGTAGAAACACACCAAACGTGTGAAAGAAGAGGTTCTGGTTAAAGGAAACTAAAATTTAAATCTTTGGCCTGCACTGCAATGTCATCTTAACAATATTAAGTAATAGTTTTAAAAACTAAGCAAAATCTAGAATCTGCTTTTTCTGTTTTGAAAACTTTTCAGAATAAAATTTTAAAGCATTGAAAAATGCTCATTATTTATTGCTTTGTTCAACAGGTGAGAATGTGAAGCAGTCCAAAGAGTCAGAGACTAAAGTTACCAACAAAGCAAAGATTCTGGAAGAGGAAAATCTTAAAGAGATGAATGAATCTCTGCAGCATGAGAAAGACCATCACAAACAAACTAATACTGTCGTCAAACAGAGGCGTTCATCCACACAGGGGAGGAAGAGGAAAATGAAAACCATCCAAAATGAACAGAGCTTAGACTCTGACAAAAAGCAGGAAAGGTTAACTGACTCAGTTGCTATGGAACCAGAGCTCCCTGTCCCTCCTCCTGTACGCACCAGCTCTCGTCTGGCTGCTAAACCGCGGCTGTTCCACAGATTGTCCATACGATCTGGGTGCCCCATTGAGCGATCCGACTCCTCCAAAGAGACGGAGGTACAGAGCAAGGACTCCTACACCTCATCACCTACGGAAACTGAGTCATCTGCTGTAGCTTCTCCTGCCAAGGAGGCCCTCAGGAGGAAATCAGAGAACCGAGAGAGGCGGTACAGGTGCTCTAGCTGTGGTAAAAGCTTCTACCAGCTCGGTCACTTGAAGAAACATCAGTTCAGCCACACAGAAGAGAAACCCTTCAAATGTCCAGACTGTGGGAAAAGCTACACCTCATCAGAAAGCTTCAGAGCCCATCAGGTAATGAGCACATTGTAGCTGTGGAGAATTTATTTTGTCTGTTATTTATTTTAAAGTTTAAGTTAGAAAATGAATAAATTCCTTATTTATAGTTTGCTACTATATAGAATAACGTATATACAAAACTATAAAAAATATTAGATAGACAGATACTAAGGAGTGCTTGCTAGTAGCTCTTAATTGCATGCAACTCGGTAAGAAAAAGTTTGTCATTCTGCAGTGAGAAAGTATGATTTATCGCAGGCTTTGTTTTAGATAGCCAGTATTTGAGAGCCACTGTTGTTATTCAATTTTCGGTTTCATGTGATAGAAAGAAACAAAGTAATGCATTGTTTTAAAGTAAAGGGAAAATTATGTGCTTATTTACTTTTTTATAGTGGTATGTGCGCTTTAGATTTAACGATTCAGAGTCAGCTTTTGTTGAGCCAAATTTAGCTGCAATAAAAGCTGCAGGTCGATTTTAAAATATTGAAATATTAAGCTTAGTCAAATCAGATGGTAAGAAAAAAAACAAACTACAGCATAACGCTGAAACCACTGTGTTACATAGCGGGGAAACGGTAAATTTAATTATTTGTTAAAAGTATTTGTTCTCTTTTTACATGTGTTTCATATATCTTACTTTTGTTAGTTTGCCTCATGAAATCTGAATAAAACATATTTTATCTGATTCTTAAAACAGGGAATGTTTAAGTGATATGAATACTTCTGTAGGAAAATGTTACAGCTGCAGTTGTTTGTAAGAAAGATGATTTTTGGTTTCCACAAACAAATACAGGACATAAACCAAATGAAATGAAACAGAAGGGCTTTAAGCTCTGCGTCGGTTCAGGAAACCATCCTTACTGACCTAATTTTGGCTCTGAGAAACATCAAACATGAAGCCTTGTTTAAATTTAGACATATTGAGACAATAGAAGCAGTGGTCAGACAAAATGATCGAGGTAATTGTGGATTTGTTTACAGTTGAGTCACCGAGGTGAGCGTCCATTTTCCTGTCCTCACTGTGAGAAGACATATGGCCTGAAGCGGGACCTGAAGGAGCACCTGGTCCTGCACACCGGAGAGAAACCCTACACCTGCCAGCACTGTGGCAAATCATTTGCGCGCCGCCCTTCCTTGCGTGTCCACTGCCTGCTTCACTGTAGCAGGAAGGTCCACATGCAGTCCCCAAAGGTAGTAACTAGAGGGATCAATTTAGGGGCCCCTTTTTTTTTATCAGATTATCCGGATTTTCCTGGTGCCTAATTTGAACTTGTATCCCAGGCTTGTTTTCCCATCAAAAACAACCTTTGGAAGTTACCCACTTTCAGTTTTTTCTCCCAGGTGCAGTGCACAGTCTGCTCCAAGCAGCTGGCTAACCTTAACTCCCTGAGGAACCACATGAAGCTCCACTCTGGGGAAAAGCCTCACATCTGTCAGAACTGTGGGAAGCGCTTCAGTCAGAAAGGTACTGCCAGCTTTTCAGGTGTGATCATCCACTCGGCTTCGATCGATTTAATATTTGTCTGACAGCTGAGCTTTATAAAGGGGCATATCACTCAAAATCCATTCTTTGTGTCCTTAAAGCTTCTAAAAGTCTAGAAAAACAGAATTTAGTTTCTGCAATTCTGTTGATAAATTGAGATGCTGATTGGTTAAGTGTTTGATTTTTTTGCATTTTATATGGAAATGCTGCACATGGTCATTGACCTTCAGCTAACCAATCTAACAAATTTCTTTTTTTCACAATACTTTTGTAGTCCCAGTTGAAGAATGCCGAAAACAAGCAGATAAATCTACATGTTCGGTTGCTAGATGTATTAACCCCCACAAGTCTTTGCACTTTCCGCAAGGATCATTTTGGGATAACAGAAGCAGACATACTGATTAAAGTAATTATGTGGTTGTTATACATATAGTTATGTAGGGCTGGAATCCGATTGATCGTGAAACAAATAATCATCCACTAATTTAGTAATTGATTAATCATTAACTAGAGTATAGAGACTGTAAAACATGCCCCCAGCTGACAGACCAACCCACTTAGAGCAGTAATTATATAAAAATTGTGAAAAATATATAAAGATTTTGGATATAAGATAAAAAAAAAAACGTTTTCATTTGTCAATGTACTCTAGCCAGAACTCCTCAGGTAGAAAAGTTTTAGTTTTACCTTTGGCTATCCGATTATTAATCGAACAAATAAAGGACAGATTAATCGATTAGCAAAACACTGATTAGTTGCAGCCCTAATATTATGTAATGTAGTGTATAGTAGCCTTTTTTGCTTGCAGTCCCATAAACCTCAAAAATCCAAAAAAGTGTTTATGTTCGTAAGCAGTTAGAGCAGCAAGGGTCATGAGGCTATTAATATCACCAGCCTTACATTAAGCTGTCTGTCTTACAAATAATGAGAACAAAGCCCCAAGAAAAGTTGCAAGTGCAGTGTCCTGCACTTGTGACAGTAGAGGACATACCATACCCCTCAATTGTCTCATAACACAGTTTCACAGACGTAATTTGGGGGTGGAGACACAAGGGACATGTCCCCTGCTTTTTTTCAAAAATCCATTTTGGTCCCCTGCACTTTTTACGGTCGAAAAAAAACAATTTTACGCTTTAGTACGCAGACAGTTGTTCTTACTATACTAGGACCAAGCAGAAAACCGCAGCTCAAGCTGAAGCCCGCTTCCCTGAGTTTAGTTTTGTGATTGTCACCGCTGTCACTCATGAGACAGCGGTTACAAAGATCCAATGTGCCACTGAATCGGGTTTGTGAAAGGTCTTGAGGATAGTTGGTGAGGGAATCTGCTACTGTAAATTAGGCATTTTTTCTTCTCTTGGGTCACGTAATTCAGAAGGGTTGTAATATCAGGTGTCTTAATTTAGACAAATCTTTGAATGTGTCCCATGTGCGTATGTTTGTGTGTGTGTTTGGTTATTAGACTCTCAGCCAGGATGTCTGAACAAAGTAAGAGAGATATAAGTCAAAATGTAAGTTACTTTAAGTCAGGCATCCCCAAACTCGGTCCTCGAGGGCCACTCTCCTGCAGGTTTTAGAGGTTTCCCTGCTTTAGCACAGCTGATTATAATGATTGCAGTACAGCAAAAGCCTGTTAATCAACTATCAATTAAAATCAGCTGTGCTGGAGCAGAGAAACATCTAAAACCTGTAGGACAGCGGCCCTCGAGGACCGAGTTTGGAGATGCCTGCTTTAAGTTAAGAACTGGGTAAAATCCCTCCTAAACACCTTCACTGACTCCATAAAGCAACATATCCTCCTCCACATTTTATAGCTTTCAATAACCTTGTAAAGCTCTATGTGCAATTGTTGATTTCAGGCTTTTTTCGACAACATTTTTTATAATAAAAAAGAAAAGTTGCACTTTTATATAAAGTGCACTCTGAGGTGTTCCTCTTAGAAATATTAGGCACATGTTCAGGTAAATTATTTTTCTATGCATTATAATAAAGCCATGCTTTAGATAGACAGCATGGTTTTTATTGTCAGCCACTGTTTTCATTAATTTCCTTAAGCTGTGTTGACATGGCTGTCTCTGTGACAGCCTGCCAGTACTTGGACTTAAAGATAGACAACTTTTATTGTCATTTTGTATACAAAGACTGTATACACAACATTTCGTTTTGCCTACACACGGTTACCATGGTTACTTTGATGTGCAGTGGGAACCATCAAGGTGTTTATGGTGATTTGTATTTAGGGACTGTGATGGGCAGACAAAGGTCTTCCTGCAACTTTGATTTAAAGACTTTGTGCCTCATCCTCCTGTCCATCCGTCCATCATCCATCTATCCATCTCTACACTCTATTTATTGCTTTGTGCCTTTCAGGTTCTGTTGTACAAATATCTGTTCTACTTATAAATAGGCATAGGCAACACTTCATATCCAAGATTTCATTCTGTCATTGTAGATTACTGCACATCAACTGACAAGGAAGATAAGAGAGATTTAAAAGTAATTTTGTATGAGGTATTTTTTTATTCAATTTTTTAAATAAAATTGTAGAGGTTTTGTTTTTTTCTCTACCTATTTTCCACAGAAGCTCACACCTTTCTGTGATGTCGGAGACTTTAAAAGCAGACATGAGACTTTGCTGGAGTAATTTGTCTGTAATTAGTTGCTGACCTCGACTTAGACCTGCTTTTAAGAGAATGTTGTTTTGTTCTGCTTTAACGCTGTATCATCAGGTAAATGAACAGTGTCATGAATCCTCCCAGTTAGTTTTCTTTTCAGATCAGTCTAGGTGAAATAATGGTCTAGACTGTCAGCCCCCACTTTTAAAAAAACTGTCTTTTATGTTTTTTCCAGGTTTATTAAGGTGTGATAAGTTCTTTTATCAGGATATATTTTTTTTCCCATTTATCTGTAATAACTTACATAGATAGGCTTAAAGACCAACTTTAGAGAGGCTTTTGTGAAGTAGTACAGACGTTTCTTGACCTTCTTACTCTGCTAAATGTGCTTTCTCTTTTTTCTCTTAAGCTAAACAAGAGATTTGAAGCAAAGGAGGATGGTTTTGAGGTTACCGAGTGATGTGGCTATAGAATCCCAAGGGTTTTGTGTAACAGAATCCAATTTTGTGTCTTTAAAACTACTCTTCCACTCTAGCTCTCTTACGCGGCTTATCTGTGGAAACTGATGTCTCTTTGCTCACTGATATATTAGTGAAGGTGTGTTTAGCTCAGCAGCAGTGATATCTACTAAGCTTTTTTTTTTTTTATATTTTGCTTGGTTTGGTCAATGTTAATACTCCTATGTTGACAGTTAGAAAACAGCCAATCTTCACAGCTCAAAAATTACTCAGCCAATGTTTCTGCAATCAGATGGCCTGGGCTTTGATCCCAAGGCCAGTGCATGCTAGAGTAATGAACAACGGGCACGATTCTGTTTAGAAGGAGAGGTAGAAAGCCTTTAAAACAGCCTGGCAATATGACTTAGGTTTGCAAAGTAAAAGAAGCAAATCATTTTATAGATGTTTTTGGCCATGATCCACATTAATATATTACCAAACAGTAATGCCCCATACCACTTAACAAACATGGTGGTGGAGGGTAATGATGTAAGCTTATTCTGCAGCAAGAGGAAATCTAGCTACCATTTGCAGTCATTTCATGGACCTTGAACTCCTCTGTTTCCTCAGATAATATGGAGTCTAATATCTGATCAAAACTTAATATTTGGCATAGACTTTTGTTTGCAATTACATATATCAGACGTTTCCTGTCCCTGACAAGGTGGCACACAATGCAGAAGAGATTTTGGACTAATCCTCCTTACGGATCTTCTCAAGATCCTAAAGATCTCTAGGCTATTACTAAGTAATGCGAAATTTTTGGTCGATTTTATATGATTCTGATATTGATATGAACAATTTAAAAGCCATAAAAATTCAAAAAGATATCCACTGGACTTGGTTTTCAAGATATGAAGACGTTTCGCCACCTCTCCAGGAAGCTTTCTCAATTCAAATGTCTGGATCCACAGTGAGTTTGAGTCTTATATGGACAAGGCCTTGTATTGCTTGGAAACATGCAAATGGTAACTGATGAATGGGTCGTTTAGTTCCATCGTTAGCCTGTAATATCTGAAACTGTCTATGATTCTAGGGGTCGGTCGTTAAAGGGGGGGATTGCCGTTAAGGGGGGGATGACCTGGATGACTGGGAACCTTCATCAGCAAATATAAAAGCCCTACAAAAACTGACAAGGATGCCCACAACAAATGCCTGTAAACAAACATCTGAAATTGATTTAGTCACATCTATGTAACTCCACCAATATAACATTTTAGAAATGCTTGTGTGAAAAAAAACAATCTAACCATTTTTAATTTGAAGCTTAAATGCATATTTAATCAGGTGAGTATCTCTGTTACTGCAAGGTGGGTTCAGTCCTTGGATTTTTGCCTTTTGCACACTCACTCCTTCATTTCTTTTGTGACTGTTCAAGACGACTAACACACCTAAGCCTGAAGGAGGTTCAAAAATCATTATTAAAAAAATCAGCAAAAAAGCTCATAAATAGCTCTAAATAATACAAACTAAAATTTGCAAAACAATTCCAAAACATCTATTATTAAACTCAAATTGGCACTGTAGCCTATGCTTAACAATTATTTTTTCCCTTTTATTTGTCCTGTGCCACAGTAATCCCTCATACTCTAGTCTTGACTCATTATGATTTTTAATAAATGTTTGGTCAGTTTTGCACTTCTCATGTTTAGTAAAAGAAAACACGTTCCAGCCCTATTTTTTTTTTTTACCTGAACAGAGTAAACTCTGAAAACACTGGTACCGTTTCCTAGTTTTAGCCGAGCTTTTATCAAGGCTAGAATCAGCTCAATCAAAGCTAAATTAATCTATTCATTCATCCCATAGTATCACAAAATGGCTTTTTGTTGGAGGGAACAAGTTTATGCTCGGCTTGTTTTTGCCCTCTTCAGTTGTGCACCAGGCTCTTCTACTCTAACGGTATCCCAGCTGCAGGCTTGAATAAACAAATATCAGGATAATTGCTTCCTATAGTAAAGCTTTAAATATATCAGTCCTGCTCTATAGATCTATTTATCATTAAGTGAAAGCTTGAACAGAACAGTTACCATTTAGTAAATAACTTCAAACTGGTTAGTTCTGAACCCTTTCCATTCATATTTTTTTTTCATTGTTTGGAGGCTAATTGTCTCACATTTTTTGCATAGATGCTTATTCATTTCTTCTACTTGCTGCTCATCATCGCAGCTCTTTAACTTTGACTGTCTCTGTTTGAATGTTTGCCTCAGGGAACCTGGAGAGCCACCTGAGAGTTCACAGTGGAGAGCGGCCCTTTGCCTGCCCAGAGTGCCTCCAGACCTTCACTCAGAAGTCAGACCTCCAGCGGCACATGTTCTCACACACCGAAAGGGGATTTCTTTGTAGCTTTTGTGGGAGATCTCTGAGGGACCCTCATAGTCTGAGATACCATGAGAGGCTGCACACAGGAGAGAGACCTCATTGCTGCTTAATATGTGGGAAAGGTGAATATGTCACTCTGTACAAAGCTGCAATATTGGTATCGTATTGGAAAGGAAAAAGTTGTATCAGGACACTTCTAGTTATGCTCTATGTCACATAAAACTGTTGGATGTAAACTTTTCCACTGAGCAGTTCTTAGTGGTACACCACATGTGTGGTTGTAAAAATTGAGCTTTACGTTGGCGGGATCAGCAGACGTCTGCTTTGTGTCTCCGTTGAGCCTAGCATGACAAATATCATCGGCCATAAATTTCACCGCAATCAACAGAGTGTGAACATATTCTGAAAAAAACTATTTCACTCTTAGAAAGACATGTCTAGCAGCTTGCTAGCTCAAGTGGGTAAGTCACCCATCCTGCAAACAGAAAGCCTGGGTTCATATCCCAGCTTGGGGGAATGAGCTGCCAGTGTGAGTCCTTGCCTAGTGGTTAGGGCATTGGGCTTGGAATCCTGAGGTTCTGAGTTCAAGCCCCACTCTCACGGACTGCCACTCTTGCTCCCCTGAGCAAGAACCTTAACCCACACTGCTCCCTGGGCACCGCACAATGGCAGACCACTGCTCCCCAAGAGGATGGAGAGTTAATTTAGTTGCTCTGTACTTGTGACAGTGTAATGACGATAAAATGCTGGCTGCTTTTGGCTAATTCTGTTTGTAAGGCTACTTGAAATTAGATTAACAGCTTTTGTTGGAGTACGTTTCAGAGGCCACTCCCCTCAGTTGTGTGCATGGCGTCAACGCCACAGAAAGCTAATAATAACATCTGCTTGTTTGTCAGCTCTTAGCCCTTGGACGGTACCCGGCCTGTTAATCGAGGTTCATTGATAGGGAGGTTGTCACTTTGCGCAGTGGTATCCCCAGATGCCTCCCTAACCGGGTAGGGGACTGTGCGCAATGGCGTGGTTGTGAGGGAAATTTGGTGACCAGCTCAGTCCAAACTCCACATAAACTACTCGGGGCTCTTAGCAGTTTTCCTGGCGCTGAGAAATTTTTCCTAGATTCTTTCAGACCATGTTCTAGTAAGGACAGACAGTACAACTGTGCTTTCACACACAACATGGAGGGACTCGTTGACTTAGAATAGAATAATATAGAAAATCCCTTTATTGTCCCACAATGGTGAAATTCTGGAATTTCCCCATTCAGACATGTAATTCAGACTTCTTATACAACAATCCAATAAAATACATTAAACCCTAGTAGAAATGCATAGAAGTATTTGCACAGAACCATATTCAGGTTCTGTATTTTTTTTTGGCCAGTTTTATCATAGAAATGTCTGTGTTTGGTTTTCATAACCAGAAACTCTTAAAAAAAAAAAACAAAAGGAAGTGTTTAAAACTACTGGATAATAAAGCGTAGGATTATTTTTAATTGGAAGGAAAATGTGTAAAAGGAAATCTGGGAAAGACAGTTTAGAAAGTTTGAGGAACTGCTAGTCAGAGCCGCTTAAACAGATTAAAAGGAATGCAGGGAAATGCTAAAAAAAGTGCTTTCTAAAAACATATATATTTTATATTTTAAAATATTCAAATATTCATTTAGCCTCTTATATCTCTTTCCTTTGTTCTTTCATTGTAGAATTAGAAACGTTTCAGGACAGAAAAACTCCAGCTGAGACATAATTGTGAAACATGAGTTAATGATAAAGCCAGTCGGGGGCTAGATGCACAAACCGGTCATTTCCCTTCCTCCTCCAACCAAGCGGCTCTGTTTATCTCACCCAGCAGGCTGCAGATGCTCTGTCCTGCATGCATGATTGGAAAGCATAAAGTGCTGATGACTCATGCATATGTTCACAAATTCTTTTTATCAAGTGTTCATCAGTAAACTTGTTTGCTGACATCACTGGTTTCTTTAATACTAAAGGTAAATGGGATATTTTTCTGTCTTGTGACTGCCTAAAATGCACAAACTGCGCAGAAAATTGATTCTTCCAGACGTGGAAACTGTTGACAGTAGGGATTTATTTTTCCGCTGCAGTTTGTGGGAAACTTTACCACGGCTTATTGAAATGTAAAAAGCCTTAAAATAAATTCCCCTTTGATGGCAGCAGCATAACCTCAAACTGAAAAATGCTTTAAAATCCACCCAGCCATCCTCTTTCCTTTATCAGAGGTTGTGGAGTCTAAAGGTCCTGAGGTGAAACTCTGATATCCCTGGAGAAATTTCCATATTATTCTTGGAGATCCCATTGTATTCCAGAGGGTTGTATTGTCTCGAGGTTTCTCAAGTTTTTCTGAAAGAAAAGTCATCAAATGGAAGCATCTTTATCGGTTAGGACCTTTGGTGCAACAGCTCTACTTTGTTCTTCTGATGACAGAGCTCCTCATAATTTTCCATCAGTGATCTTATTCTTCTGGATCCTTTAATTTCTGTATATTTAGTTAGTATGGGAAATAAATTATGCACCACACGGGTTTTAATTCAGCATTTAAGTCCCCCTTCACACTGAAGCAAGAGCTCAGAATGTCAACCAAAGTCTTTACAAATTAGAGAGGCTCCTTGTTACCTGTTTTTCATCTGAATTTCAAGTGAGTTTTGCATGCACACAGCCTCCTTCTGGCTGATAAAAGCACTTTTCCCTTACTGCCGTCTTTATCTGCATTGTCTGGGTTGCGGAAACTAAAACAAACAGGTTTTTGGTGGTTTATCATTGAGATTCGGCATATTGGTGTTCTCATAGACCTCCTAAATGTGCCTAGGCTTATCTCTCCTGGTTGTTTGGAAACTGATTTAAGTTGCTATTTTAAATGCTGCAGGTATGGAAGCATAACTGAATCTGTCAAAGAGAAATCTATTCTGACAACACCCACCAAGGTTTCCTTGCAGGCGAAGTATTTATACAAACTCCACTCAGTGCCAACCATTTCCCCTTATTATACCGATGCTTTTGATAGGTTGATCTAACAATTCTAATGTCATTACTTCCTCGTCAGCATGGTTGAAAGGGCGGGTAAAGGTATAGGAACTCCCAAATGTACAGGTTAGGTCTGTAGTTTGGCCAGAAACCTTTGGAATATGATCAATACTTCAGAATTTGTTTAATGTTTTGTCATGGTAAAACTCCAAACTT
The DNA here is from genome assembly GCF_000732505.1 of Cyprinodon variegatus. Taxonomy (NCBI): domain Eukaryota; kingdom Metazoa; phylum Chordata; class Actinopteri; order Cyprinodontiformes; family Cyprinodontidae; genus Cyprinodon; species Cyprinodon variegatus. Next base: position 799,117 of record NW_015150777.1, read on the forward strand.
CAATGTATTTTTTTTTTAGGGATTTTGTGTGACAGAAAAATGTATTGACTAATTGTGAAGTTAAAAGCGAAAACAATAGTTTCAATTATTTTACAGATAGAAATCTGAAAGGGCTTATGTGCTAGTTTGTTTAAATTAGGCTTTTCTTTTTCTTTTTAGGCTATACGATGGCCACCAAGCTGAGGAGACACATGAGGTCTTCCCACCTGAAAGAGAAGCCGTACAGCTGCTCCTGCGGTGCTGCATACACCTTGAAACAGAGTCTTCTGAGGCACCAGGCTCAACACCAGTCAGAGGAGGGGGCACAGAGAGAGGTGGAAAACACTGAAGCAAACGGCAACAATGAGAAAGCTGCTCAGGAATCAATAGCCTCAGTCTGCAGCCACCGGAAACCAATCCGAGGCAGGCCGAAGAAGACTGCCCATCCTCCGGAGACAGGAGAAAAGGATAAAGGGGAGGAGAAACAGACAACAGAAAAACCAAGAGAAAAAGGAAAGGATGAGAAGTTAAAAACTTTGGAAGCATCAACCGTAGAAGTTGCAGCCGATGTCCAACCCTCTGTCGTTTATGTCCACACAGAAGACCTCTCTGGAGTGACCTCCAGGCCTCTGCTTCTGTCCACAGATGGCTCTATGCCTGTAGGGATGGAATCTGAGCTGGTGGAGGTGGTAATATCTGACTGTGCAGAGCAGTGCATTGTGGTCCAGGGGCAGCAGAGGTTGGGAGATCTGCTATTCCTGCAAGAGGAAGCAGATGGACTCTGCACTGTGGCCCAGACTGTAGAGATAAACACGGCATAACCTAAACCCACAGCTGGAGGACACCGATGATCGATGTGGCTCAATTAGATGATGGCTAAATGAGACCCACCTTCCTTCGGCCTGCCTTATCCACATTTAACCCAGTTAATATGGGAAAATTGTCTTTGAGCCACCTTTGTAGAACAGATGTGAATGAATTAAAGATCATTAAGGGCTGATTAGACCAAAAAACTACTAATAATTAGAGTAGGAACAGTCATACCAACAGTCCTGATACTTTTTATTTTATTTATAGTTTTGCTTTTGATGTTTTCATTGGCTTAAATATGATCTGAGAGTCATTTTTGTATATGGAATGTATTAGATCAGTACATCCAGAAGAGTGTAGGACCTTATAAAATAAACCATTAACAGTTGAGCCAGGTTAGGTGAGAAAACAGCAGAACTGGAGCAGCAAGAGAGATAGATTAGTCGCCAGTTCCCTTTGTACAAGGTTAGGCTGGAATAAGATTTGGTTTTTAATCGACTCATGACCTATGTGAGCCTCAGTTCAGTTTAAGTTCAATATTAAGACCAAATGATTTGATTGAAATGTCAAGTGGAAAATCAACACAAGGTGATGTGTGAAGCAGAAAGCAAATAATGTTTTACCTATTTGAAAATAAATGCAAATAAAAAATAAACTAGAAGTGTTTCTGTATGTTTGTATCCCATCCCCATTTACCACGATGCCAGAAAATAACGTTACTTTCAAAAATGTCAATTTTTAACTTATCTGATTAGGGCATCAAGTTTGCCTGTGTGTATTTTATTTACCATTATAAAACAATGTCTTCCTTCACTAGGGAAAGGGAACTTATACAATTCGATGGAGGTTCATCTTCCAGCAGGACAACAATCTTAAGCATTCTTCTGAAGCTACAATGGGATGGTTTCAATCAAGGCATGTTAATGTGGTAGAAAGGCCTAGTCAAAGATCACACCTTAATACATTTGACTATCAGTTGTGAAATAAAAAATATATATATGTTCACAAATACCTCCCCATCCAATATGACTTGAGTTCAAACTCTTCAACTATTTGATAACATTTTTTTTTAGCTGTTCTTGAGAGATGCCAAAAGTTGCAGACCTAAAACATAAAGAGCAGTGATGTCCAAATCTTATGTCGGTGGATTACATCATCTTGTCCTGAAATATTCAAGGTCTAGTCTTTTATGAGATGTGGGCTGCACCTTAGACAGCCTCTGCACTGAAGCCTTTTTTTTAAAAGGGGAATGTGAAAATAGCTTGTCATGATCTATAGAGTTCAAGCCTCCTCCTGCTGCACAACAACAAACCTCCCCACGAATCTCTCCACCCTGAAGGAGTTCTGACTGCGGAGAGAATCATGTAATTAAATGTCAGGCTTGTTCAGGTGGATGTTATGTCAGGGACCTTGTTTCAAACTGCAACAGATTTCATGGTTTGCATCATAAAGAGTCCAGCAGTGAGTGTTATTTATGTTGCACAGGCATCAGCTGGAGGTGCAAAAAAGATTGATCTTCCTACAAAAAATAGAAAAAGTGGAAAAAAAGATTCTTCACTGGATTTTAAGGTAATCACCATGTGATTACTGTAATGGATATATTAATGTGTCTGCTGATTTTCATCTAAGAGTGAGGCTTCAAAGCTGCATGTGCAATTTAAGTGCTAGCTTTGCCTATTAATAACTTCGCCCTGTTCAGCTTGTTGATGAATTTGACCTTCCTCTTTGCTGATGAATGCTCAACAGTCATCAATAGAGTTGAGTGAAGCATTTAAGGCATAGAGGCCTGCGTAGAACAGGTGAACCAGGTCCAGGTGGTCGCTTGGAAGCTGAAGGGAGAAGAAGGTTGCATCTTACATAAAAGCAATTTTAGTCATGTTTATATCACAGCTGTTTGGCTGGATGAGCTCATCTGGAAGGCCACCTCTGTGGTTGCATGCCTTCTGGACTCAGTGCAGGAGGTGGGAAACAAAAGGACCGTTACTGAAATAACATCTGTTAGATAATGTCTCCCACCCCATGCATTAAAGCTGATGCAGAACTGGAGTGCTCCTTTAGTGACAGACTGCTGCACCCTAAATGCACCAGGGAGCATTATCACAGATTCTTCCCCCCAGCAGCTGAGAGACTTCATAACCAGCACTGTTCCCAGCAAACTCAATAAGCTGTTACATTCATGGTAATTTCTGCACAGTTTCTGTCTTAGTCAGCTAAATAACATGCTGCTGTTACTTTTTGCAACTCTGGTGTTGCTGATATTTTCACATATCCATTACTGTAAAAATGTCCACAGCTGTTTATTGATTATTTATTCTCCAGATACAGATTACTAATATTGTAAAAACACTATATATTATTCTGTTATTTTTATACACTTTTCTAAGGTCATCGATTTCCTCATTGTGGGACAATAAAGGGATTTTCTATTCTATTTGTTGGACCCACTCTTTCTTTGCACTTTGAGCTGTGTACGCTTTATTTTGAAGACACAGAGGATGACCCCTGGGCTCCTGAAAAGAGAATAAAGGAGGTTAAGGAGTGAAAGGCCAACAAACTGAGCTGAGTGATGATGTGTTGTAATTACTGTGTTTGGGTTACTGTCATTAAGCTATTATCAAGTTTCTAAAAGTTATAGTTAGCGACAGCATAATGCATTAAATCAGCTATAAAAGCAACAATGTGATGACTCTCAAACTATGGTAATAACTTTAGTAGCAATTAAATATTTGCAAGTCACTAAGACATTTGGGCCACATATTTATTATTCTAAAACATTCCACTGAAGTTGCCAAATGCTCTTCATAATGATTATTTGTATAATGTTTATCTATACATGAAGTTATGCATTCATGTTTAAGCTAATAAACTGCTCAATAAAGATGCAAGAAAGTGTCTCATTTACTACCACACAATCAGTAAGTGCTGCCAAGTATGTTTTCTTGAATAAATATTTTAGCTTTATTATCTAAAATAGCACTTATTTGATCTGCACAAAAACTGTCCTCTTTAAGAAAACTTCTTCTTTTAATGTTTCATTAAATACTGACTGCTTTTATTCCCTTGAATGAAGGTAATATTTTTTAAACACTATAGCAATAACAGAATATTATACTACTGTCAAAACCTTGTTATTTCAATGGTTAAATCTATGAATAACATAAGCTAATGTAAGAAAAAGTAGAAACATTTGGTTAAAATCCAAACAATATTTAGTAAATACATAAGAATGTATTTAATCCGCCACTGAAAGATGAAAAATAATACCAGCTAAAATACAAAGTTTTTATTCTCCACCTTGTACTCCCTGTAGGTTGACCTCTGTTCTTCCATATCTGTAGGCAGACAGTTGCTTGAACAAAGCACAAACCATCTTCAGCAGCATAGCTTGTTTCTCTGGGGCCGGACTTCCACTAAGCGCATAGAGAGGTCTGCAGAGATGCACTAAAACACATATTAATTGATGCCCTTTAAATATGTCAAATTTATTTTTTATTTATTCACCAAATAATTAAAATAACATTAATCAAAACCTTTTGAAAAAAGAATAAACCGTTTTTCAGGTCTTGTCAAATACATGATTAAAGAATTGCAAAGTTAAAGGACTTTCTGTTTTGATGTAATTTAAATTTATTACCACTTTGATGGGTATGCTTTTTTCTCCTCCACATCAGTCCAGGCAGCTTCTGATATTCACTGATCAATAGAAACTTATCGTTAAACATGGTTGGAGGTTTCACTTCCACTGCAGATGGGGTCCAGCCTAAACTAGCCACGGTGAACCACTTCCACACTGAAAAAAAGTGACTTTTTGGTGCTGTAAACTCTATTAGAGTATTAGTCATAATTTCTACTTTGTATTTTTAAGCTTCATGAAAAACTAGAGTTTCTGATGTAAAAGTAAACTTTTTTTTTATGTTATACATGAATTTTGGGGAGAGAGTAAGGTTTACTTAGATTTCTTTATACTATTTAAATGTTTAATAGCAGTATGTGCATAAACCTAAAAATACTACATAAACTTTATTCTAAAAATGTAGAGTTTTGAAACACATGCATGGCACATGTGCACTGTGGCTCACAGCAGGACTGATCCTGCGCCTAATCCAGACATTACAGGATCACACACAGAGCAAGAGGCGGCCCCGACGACAATCATTTTGGCAGGGTGCAACAGTACTGCAAAAGCTTGCTCGCTGCTCATGGGACTGATATATGCCCTTACTGTAACATGGCATACCCTCCCACTTTGTGCTACACTTTAGAAGTCTTCCAGAAACTTTTCCTGGAGTTGGATGGATATAAACTGTCCCCAAAAGTAAACACCCTGAAGTTGAAGTTTCTTTCCTAAATGCATTCTTGACTTTGTCATCTTAGGGTAGGAAAATGTGGCATCAAATGCCAAGAATCAGCAGTGGGTTCCACTTAATCGTAGTGGAAGGTTGCCTGTCATTAATGTTTTTATTTATTGCCAAATAAGGTATATGTTATTTGGCAAGCTGTTAGTTTTTTAATTGTGTTTGTTTCATTAATGTTGTTGAAATTGCATTCTTAAAAGTCTGCTAATCTGGATGATGATTTGAATGATGAAATTGCACTGTTTCAGTGTGTAGGTTAATAAAGTTTTTATCGCATATTTAAGTAGTGACATTACCAGCAGATCTGTGTTGTATGTGGTATATATGAAATACTGTGTATTTGTTGTTTACAAGTCATAACAACATTATCTTTTTTTCAGTACAAATTCATGAATAGAGGAATACATAATCTTTACACCACTGCTCAAAGTTTAAGTGGCTGTTTCTGTGCTGACCCTCGCCCAGAAGTTGTTTTGAACATGTTTGAGTAATAAAATATTCTTGATCTCACATATGAGTATATTTCTGTAAGTAATGTTGAAAGTCTCAGTTTCAGAAGGTTTTAAGATTCCAGTTAGAGGGCTGCTCAGTGGGCTGCTCAGTGGCACAGTGGGTAGCACTGCCTTGCAGCACAGTGTGGGTTCTATCTAGCTTCCTCCCACAGTCCAAAAACATGACTATTATGTTAATTGGCTTCTCTAATTTATCTTTAGGTGTGAGTGTGTGTGCGTGAATGGTTGTTTTTCCCGTGTGTCTCTGTGTTGCCTTGCAATAGACTGGTGACCTGTCCTGGGTGGACCCCGCCTCTCGCCCGTAGACATCTGGAGATTGGCACCAGCACCCTTCTCGACCTCAACTGGGATTAAGCATGACAGAAATTGGATGGATAGATTCCAGTTAGACTGTCAAATTTCTGGCTGGCCAATGAAAGATGGGGCAATGCAATACAATAGGGTATTTACTTCTTTGTTAAACTGTTTAAAATAAAAAATAATTGTTTATTTAAAATAACTTTTTTTGATAAATGTTATTTATCATAACATTTATCAAAAGAAAACTGGCAATGATTACCTAATATTAGTGAGTAATGTCACATAATGCAACAAAGTAAATCAATATGTCATGCACAAGAAAATAATATCTACTTAATTACTTTATAACAGCAAATACTACAGGGATATAAGATTTACTTAACATTTTGAGTAAAATGCTCTTTGTGCCAATGAAAAACAAATACACTTTACTTAATTTGTTTAAATTTATTTAACTTACAATTTGGATGTGATTAAGTAAATGTTACTTAATATCTTCACAATTGTTAT
>NW_015150777.1:805832-817112 GCF_000732505.1 Cyprinodon variegatus
TTTTGCATGCAGTGCTTGTATGAAGGACCAGCTCTACCACATTTAAAAATAAATAAATGCTCAATAAATAAATAAATGACGTAATCATTACAAAAGCAAAAAAATAAAGAAGCTAATTATAAGAGATATATACATTTCTTTCTCACTGTATAATTTAATTTCTACCTACATTTATTTCTTTATTGTATTTTTGGGGGCAATTAATTGTATGCTTATTTATTTATTGAGCATTTATTTATTTTTAAATGTGGTAGAGCTGGTCCTTCATACAAGCACTGCATGCAAAACAAAGGGCCATAAATACTCTGTGAAGGTTTTTCAATATTAGTTAATGAACTGGGTTGCATTCAAAGATAACCATTTCAGCAACCCATTTGCACTGAGCGACCAGGTCTAGTATGGATCAATTATGAAGTGTCTTATTTTTCACAAGCCAGTGCATGGTGAATATTTTTCCTATATCATAGATCCAGATAAATATCTTGGCACTAACATCTAAAGTGGCCCTGCCAAAAATGATGCATGCACACACTGTAATCAGTCAAACAAATATTAACAGAAGATATTAAAATATTTTTCTTCATATTTGTCTGAGCACAGAATTGGATTGGATAAGTATTCATGACAAACACCACAAATAAAACCTTCCACCATTTTCAGTCTTTGAGCTCATTTCCATTAAGAATGTAATTGTATTTATTTCTCTGAGTTTCTGAGCTAGGGGAATGCAGCTTTAATTTATAAATGGGTAGAATATTGTCGTACTTTTATTTTCCGTTTAAAGCTTCAGCTCAATAAAATAATCGTATAAAAAAATAATATTTTATTCTAGAAAACCCTCACATATAGCTGTTCCACACCACAGGATAACTTCAGGAAAGGATAACTCAGAAAAATGTACTGACCACATATGCAAAAGCATAATAATCTTTTATTAGCAAGCATCTGGCAGGAAAAAGAAACAGCATAGTAGCCTTGTAATATAAGGAATTTTACACAACTTCAACCTGAAGATACTTGTCTGGATACCTGTTGCCAGTCAGGATATCCTCTGTCATCGTGCTTTGATACTAACTTGTTGCCACTATTAGGAGATCAGATGCTAAAAAAAATAAAATAAAATTAAACACATAAAAGTAAGAAAGATGAAAGAAAAGCACACATGATTTGCCAAATGGAGCAGTCTGTTCAGAGATTGGCCTGGGCGCTGAACTTGTAACTCATCTGTCTAGAGTGAGCTCTCTGAGGAAATATTCTCTTGGAAGAATCACAAAGATTAAGAATCAGTCAGCTAGAAATTTGAATTATTTAAAGTTTAATTCAATCCACACTTCTAGTGATTTTATTAATGATCCAAATAATTCATAACCTTTCATAGCCACTGTGGCACAAAAACTTCTCTTTTTCAGACATCTGTCCCTTACTTTGCTGTGCTGCTGATGGACTTCATCCTACAGACTGCCTTACTTCTGAGTCCAGAAAACTTTATTGTAGAAATATGTTTATGGTCATTGCAGTGGCTGTAAGGTGCCCAGGTGTTGTGGTTGTAAAACAGGCCCATATCACCTCTGTTGAGCTTGACAGGCAGACATCCTGTCTACTTTTAAGGGTAGGCTTAAAACTTTCCCTTTTACCAAAGCTGATAGTTCGTCAGGCTATCCCGAGCTAGCTCTGTAGTTATGCTGCTATAAGCTTAGACTGCTGGAGGACATAGGGAACACTTTTCATCATTCCATCTCTATTCTCCTATTCTGCAGTATTTGTTACTTCCACCTCAAACTTTATGCTCTCTCAGCATTTCCCTTCATAGTCATAGACCATCATCTGGACTGGTCCTCTTTGGCCATGACATCATCCTGGAGAAATATGAGCTGGACGGCTGCCATTAACACCTTTGTTTGTAGATGTTGTAGCTTGACCTGATTTTTAGTGTAGTCCTGTTCCTCTTACTGCGATTTCTTTCATCCTCTGACATGGGAGCTGGCTCGGCATGCAACCTGGTTAACAGTTGCCTTTTGTATGTCTACTTCTTTCTCATTTAACCTGAGTTGGCCTCGCCAGGCAGCCGCTCACACTGAGCCTGGGTCTGCTGGAGGTTTCTTCCTGTTAAAAGGGAGTTTTTTTCTTTCCACTATCACTACATGTATCCTTGGTGTGAGGGATTGCTGTAGAACCAATTGAGATGACGTGTTGTGAATTGGTTGTCACAGTTTGATCTGTACTGGTTTTTCCCAGCCTACCTTGAATGCATAATTTACCCTCTGTGTGATTGTTTCAAGTGCTTACTCCTGCCAGATCATCTACTGCCCTGACTCAGCATACAAGCCAATTTGTTTACCCCGCCGTTCTCATGCCATTTGTGATGAAACCTGGACTGTCCCTGACCCCTCATTAACTGAGATTGATGAGATTAATATATAGTATATTAATCTCATTAATCTCACTGCTCCCCACCATTATAGTTGGAACTAAAGAAGCCTGTTGGATGAGAGGTGAAATGTCTTCTGGAAAGCGTCACGTCCAGTTTCCTAAACTGAACCTGTTTTAACCTTGACCATGACCAGGATGACTGAGAACATATAAATAAACTGAATTGAATTGACAGATTTTTTGAAATGACAGAGTTATTGACTTGTGTCAAATATCCAATCCAATCCAATCCACTTTATTTATATAGCACAATTTAAATAAACACAAGGTTTCCAAAGTGCTGCACAAAAAGATAAAATAAATAAAATAAATAAAAGTAAACAAAATAAAATAAAAGCACTGCCCGCACAGGATAAAAATATGCATGTGTATACATAAAATCAACATGTATACATAAAATCAACATGTGTACATAAAATCAACATGTATACATAAAATCAACACTCTACATGGTCTCAAAATCGAAAGAAAAGAGGTGGGTTTTAAGAAGAGTTTTAAAATGAGACAGAGAGGTGGCCTGTCTAATGTGCAGCGGCAATCCATTCCAAAGTTTTGGAGCTGCAACAGAAAATAGCTTGGACTCAACTCTGGATCGTCCAAGTGAGAGATGCGGAGTTAAAGGAAATGGATATAAAAGAAAACCTTCTCCTGTAGTATAGGGTGTTATATTCTCAAAAGAATTCAGCGACATTGTTTTTCTTTTTTTTTACTGTAGACTTTATAGTTGCTGCATGTCCTAATAATCAGATAGCCATTTGAAAATGTGCTAGAAATATTTATGGATTGTTTTTTTTGTTTTTTGTTTTTCGTTTTGTTTGCATTTTTGGTCTAGGTATTTATAAATGACTCAAATTTCAAACTTACTTTCGTGACTTAAAACTTCACTCAGGAACAGCCTGTTTTAATTTGGTTTATATTGTTTTTGTATGGCACTTAGTTCAAGATTGTTCTTCAAAGGTCATCAGTGACTCAGAAACCTTGCGTTTAATTCGGCTTTTTAACCCTGTCATGCTCTAAGCACAATAGTAATTGTCATATGACATCTTTAACCTTTAACATGCTAACTGAGGCCTGTATACAACATAATTTAGAATTCAGATCATTACATGCTCTGATCTTGGGATGAATTAGCCGGGCCATCTGCTCATGGCAAGATTGGCATCTATTGTACTTGTTGTGACATATCTTTCACTGTGAAGCATGATTTACTTTGATTAGTTTGGAGCTTCCAGAAGTGATATATGTCGTGCTTCTAAAATCATCCAAACACCAGAACTTGTCAAGGAAAAAATAAACAAACTTGCCCACAGGGATAAAAAAAAATTAGGCAGCCGGAAACACAAACTTGTGTGTTTACTGTCCAAAAAAGAAAAGTACAAATAGGTCAACCTTCCTTCCTGTGGATTAAATGGAACTGTTGGGATCCTCAATGTCCTCTGACCTAAGAGGAATCTTTTCTATGAAATTTTTAACAATCTTTGCTTCTCAACTTTTATGAAGTGGAAACTTTCTGTGCTTCATAATCCCTACCATGTCTCGGGGGCAGCAGTTGCTTTTTAAAGATAAATGCTGATGCCTTTCAGTCCTGCCATTTTGTTAACACTAAGCTGAATGAGTCACACCAGCAAACTGACAGAACTCATGCTCCCAAAACCAGATGAAATGTTCAATATGTAGATGGATAATTTTGCAAAACATGGTTGTGAAGAAATACATAGGCTTGATATTTAAGCTAAATAAAATTCTGTTTTATTATTATGTATTTCACGTTCAACCACACAGTGTTGGGGAAGTAACCCAACCCCAGCCCCATAAACCAACAACTCAAAGCAGAGTGTAAGACACTGGCAGAAAAGGACCCCATGAAACATCATAACCAATCGGCCGGTATAGCGTACAGAAACACAAACTGGACACCCCCAGGTCAAAATGGGAGCCACCTCCAAAGGTGGTGGAGAATGACAGAGCTAAAATCCTGTGGGACTTACAGACACAAACAAACAAAACAGTAGTGGCCAACCAATCAGACATTGTGATTGATATTTAGAAGAGGACATCCGTAGTGCATGTCTCTAACTGTAATGAAGCATCAATGAAATAGTTAATGTCATGAGTGGGGGGCCATGCCAAACAATTTAGTCCCGTGCCCAGTCAATGCAGACATCTGGTCTGAAGCTAAAGTAGATACTATCAGGAATCTTTTAAATATTAGATATAATTATACTAACATTCACATTTATGAATATGTTTTCTCCCATTGGAAACAATGTATATCAGCAATCCAACAATCCATGGTATACAAAAATATTCTAGTTTTTGATGTGTAGCTTTTAAAGACTTTTGTATGCAAAAAGCTATCCTGCAAAACTGCCCTGCTATATAGCTATAACAGGTCTGATTGTTCTCCAGCTGTGAGTTTAACAGCTGAAAAAAGATATGGCAGCATATCCAGTTCTGCATCATCAACCTAAAAAGCATCAGACCAAGCGTCAGCACCATTCTGACAGTAGATTTTCTGACGATGTACCACAAAGAGGTTTTTCTTTTCATCCTACTAACTTTGAAAATGCCAACATATCAACACAAAGAGACGCTGTCTGTTCTTATTTCTTGGTTGTTAAAAATCCCAGGTTTAAGTCATAATACAGTACATGACACTAGGAGCAAATCACTAGATGTCCGCAGCGTGTTTTTGTATCTGCAAAAGCAAGTTAACGGTCATCTGTCGTATAAGTAGAATAGAAAAGATCCATGTTTAAAGATCCTGTAGACAAAATAATATGAAATATCCCAATGATGAAATATTAATTAAGAAATATTGGCCGAATTCTCATATTTGTAACTGGATCCTACTCACAACTAGTTTCTGTGGACGTTGAGACCAGAACATGGTTAAATTTATGATGTTGCATGTAGATTGAAAACTAGCAATAAGTATTCTTGGTCCGCCAAAGGGCTTCCTGTCTCAGACTGCCGGGGTTGGGTCATATCTGGGTCTGTGGCTTCTGTTGTTACTAAAAAATCTTAAGTAAAGGATAGAAATTAAACTTTAGAACACCAATATAACTATATATACATTTTTATTTGATTGAGTTGGATTAGCATTACATTTTAAACAGCAAAAGGACAGTGTAATTAATAGTTAAACAAACTTACCCGGTAAGTTGCAATGGGAAATATAGCCAAAAAACTTAACTAAAATAATGTTTTGTTTTAGTGGACATTTGCTTCTTTGCTGGTCAATTCTTAATTTAACTTGCATTTACTTCCTAGATTGAACTTACTTTATTTACATCCTTGTTTAAGTATATATATATATATGTATATATAAAAACTCTGCTTTTAAAAAAAATTTGGGGGCCGTGCTTTTATGCAGTGGTTAGGGCACATGACCCATGTATGGCGGCCTTAGTCATCTACGAGGGGACCCGGACTTTAATCTGGCCTCTTGTCCTTTCCTGCATTTCTCTCCCCCTCTCTCATACCCCCTTTCCTGTCAGCCTACTGTCCATAAAACAGGTAACTAGTGCCATAAAAACTCAAAAAATAAAATAAAATAAAATAAATAAAAAATTCTGATGCATTTTAACTACACAAAACCAAAGACCAGAGTTGCACTCTAAAAGCCCCTGAAGCTAAAAGCCCTGTGTGGGAGTAAATGCTGTCAAAGCTGCAAACTAAAAGCTGTAGAGCAAAAATGGTTGAAGAGCTCCTGGCAGTTTTTGTTATTTTCCTCCAATAACCAGACATCCTCTTGACGTAATGTAGGGTCAGATTGTGAAGGTGAAAAAGACGTGCTTTGCCCATCACTTTATGCGTGTATGACCAACTGTGATACATATTGGAAGAACTACTCCAAAAGAGAAAGTGAACAGATGACAGGCTTTTCATCTGATCTTTCAGTTTAATACCAGTACTGTCATTAAAAGAAATAGATTTGGTTGCGTTGGTAAATTTTTGCACTGCTGAGTGTGAAATATCTATTTGATGACAGTGTTTAGCCTATGAGACAAAAATGTCACCTTTTCCAATCTAACCATGGTACATGCTTTCTTTACAGAATCACAGATCCTTGTTAAATAAATGAGCAAAAATAATTTGCCTTTAAACTTAAACATAACAGTCGCAAGAATAGGCAAATAGTACATGTGTTTAGCATTTATACCATGCCAAATCATTATTTTATTGGTATACAAAATTCTGAATAACAATACTTTTCAGAGTATTGTTCAGAGCACTGAAGGTTTATTTGAGGCTTTATTTTGAAAAGACAAAACTATCAGAATTTTGTGCCTGATTTAGATATATTTTCTATGCATAGAGCACCTTTTGCAATTAATCTTTTTATATTTAATCTAGGCTGTTATTTTGAAAAGTATCTACAAATTTAATTATGAGATTCTTCAATCCAAACTCTTTATTGCAAGTTTAGTCCTTTGTAACCCTTTAACATGGCAGTACCAGTAGAAATAAAATAAACTACTGCTTCAAATATTTTTTTCTTTAGCTAGTGTAAAATAAGTTGTATTAAACATAGAAAGAAACAAATAATCATCACATGCCATGAGAATTTAATCATCCAATCATTTTATCCTTTGATCAACTGAAGCTGCGATTCACTGGAAAGAAAAGACAAGCATGGGAGTTTATTACATACGAGTTTAGATCTATTAATACATTTAATAAGCTAGTATTCATTTTTTAGGATTCAGTTTTTCAGTTTGGATCAATAGTTGAATTCCTTTGGATCTTGAGAAAACAATAACGCTCTGTCTGTAATAGGTTGCCATGGCAACATATGGTGTGCTGATTTTTTGTCTTATACCTTTAGATTAAGACATCTCTTCACACCCCAGGTATTCTATCGCTTTAGATTTTAAATGCTAAAATCATCATTTATGATTATCACTCCCGAAATCATAGCTCAAATTACTTTTTTCTCTCTTGGTAAGATATTTCCTGATATTTAATTTTAGAAACAGTAGTTCAGATAGAATAGCGGTTAACATATGACAGTGCTTATGTATTTTACTTTTTTTTTTTTTTTTTTTTTTTTTTACATATGATTTTTTTCTGTAATTAATGGATTCATTACCCAGCCTTGTATCATAAATACTCAAAGATTTATCTCCACATTCAAGACTGCTGTCTTTTCTTTCTGGAGTCCAGTTATACATGTTAAACTTTTTTTCTTTAAATTTATCTACTTAAATAAGGGTTGAAACCTGGTTGATTAGTTTAATAACTCAACTTTAACACATTTTGAACGGAATTGCACAAATTTTAGTCTATCATTTCTTTATAGTATTTAGAGTATTTTTGTTCCCCATCCCATTTCAAAGGAAAAATGCTTATATTGTCAACTCAGACTTACATATATTGTTTTTAAATACAAACATTTTTTAATGCGATTTCTAAATCATTTTTTTATTTTTTCATTTAGATGTATTTAGCATGTTTTCTGCTAATCATTATTAGCACAGCCCAGCCAAGTTCATGTCACCAAAGGAGAATCCTAATTAAGAGTAAAATCCTGCAGGCTTTGGATCAGCTGTAACAGAGGTCAACATTTTAGATATGTTACTTATTTCTGCAGTTAAACTTTATCATTTAATTTTTTTAGTTTAGTTTTTTTTCCAATCCGAAGTCACTGTTTAATCATGTAGCCATATTTGTAATTGAAATAAAACTATTTTGCAGTTTAGAGTGGGTGAAGATGTCCACAGTGACCTAAAACCAGTCCATAAACAAACAGCAGTTGGCAGCTGTTGCCATCACGGTATCCCAGCTTCAACTGTATCAGAAAAGCACCAACAAAATAAATCAAGAAGGGGGCAAATATTTTTTGCATCAAGATATTTAAAATTATTTATAGCATTAGCAAAACAAAAATCTTTACTAAATCCTTTTGATGATGTGTGAATTGTTCCTCCCTGTTTTCTCTGGAGTATCAAAATTTTATCGAATCACAAAGCACCTGGAGTTTACCAATACATTTCAAGCAGAATCTTTGATTATAATTTGGAGGGGAGAGAGGAATATTTGCAGTATGTTACTTTGATGAAGTAATGAGATTCAAATAAAGGCTATTTTTTCACCTTGAAATCTGTACCATAACAACAAAATGGATGGTTGGCATTAGTCTGCATCCTGCATGCTGTGCTGGACAACAGCCTATGATGTGCATAACTTCCCAAGGTAATTAGTCTAATTTATCATTTATGACTGGAAGCCAGAAGTTAGATCATTCAGCTAAAACTTCATATTCTCACATATAATCAAATCCAACTGGCTTGGTCTGCTGCTAAATGTGCTTGTGAGACAGAATGGTGAGCTGTGCCGAGTCTTGTGGCCCCAGGTGCAAACCATACCTTCACTGTTGCTCACAAGTCACTTTGGTAATGTAAATAAAGACAGAACAGGTGCTTGTTTGTTTGTTTTTTTTCCTTTATGAGTGAAGTTTGGCCTGCTTTGAAACACAGTGACAAAATTATTTTGGCGCACAGAGGAAATGGTGTAACTTGAATGGAGTTTGACCTGCAGTGGGTTTATTAATGATGTGATGTGCCCTGGGCTCAACCAGAGGGCTGCAGAGAATAGAATAGAACAGAATAAAATAGAACAGAATAGAAGAGAAAAAAAATTAGAATAGAAGAGAAGAAAATAGAACACAATATAATAGAATAGCATAAAATAGAACAGAATAGAATAGAAAATAATAGAATAGAACAGAATAGAATAGAAGAGAATAGACTAAAACAGAACAGAATGGAAAAATATAGAATAGAATAGAGCAGAATACAATAGAATAGAACAGAATAGAATATATTAGAGTAGAGCAGAATACATTAGAATAGAACAGAATAGAATAGAACATACGTAATAGAATAGGATTTACTTTATTTTCCCTTAGGAGAAATTTGTCATGCACATAGTGTCATGGTTTTCTTTTTGAGTTTTCATGATCATTAGCATTATTCTAGTTGTTTTCTGGTTGTATTTGAGTTCTTATGTATTTTTTGTTTCCCCTCTGTTGCCCTCTTGTCTCAGTCTCTTTCCCCTAATTACCTTCTAGATTCTTCTGTCCACCCCTGCTCCCAATCTGCTGATTAGCCCAGTCTTTGTTCAGTCTCCCATTTACACTCATCCTCTTGAGTTACTGTTTGTTGGTTCCTCATTGTTTTTTTGACCCCATGTGTGTTTTCCCTGATGTCTCCTGGATTTTGGTTTTCAGTATCTTGCTTGTGGACTTTTGCTAGTATTGTCTCCATTTGGATAATCAAATCTGCAAGAAACCACCTCAGCTTCCGTCTCTGCACTTGGGTCCTCTTCACACCTCCACCCAACCTGACACACAGTAGCTGCCTTTAGAAATAATAAATTAATGTAAAATATATATATATATATATACCAGCTAAGGACATACATCTGGTTATCATGCAATGGGTAGTGCATCTAAAGCCAGACCAGAATCTGGTGGTCATTATGAACTAAAGTGCTTTGGAGAAAGCTGTAGACTGCTTTACCAGCATGTGATGGAGTTAGATTGTGCTGCAGGTTTGCACTGAACCTGGTGGCAACATGCAACTCCCTTACCTTTAGGGGAGAAAGGGGTGTATTGAATGTTAAAAATCTCATATGCTATCAAGACAGCCTATATATATTATAATACATCAGTGACATGTGTAGTTGCTCTGATGATAGATATAGAAGAGCAGATTTTGCATTGGTTTAGTTTCTCTGTAAAACAAAAAACAAAAACACAAATCAGTATTTCTGACATATTGTGAGTGGCAAATATTCCTTGAGAATCGATACAGTGGAATTTATGTATAAAAGAAACATTGAAGTTTAAATATTATGTCCTGGATGTCTCATGATCTGCCGTTCTAGACTTTTTGGTTCTGTTTAAGTTTTTACTTTGGGTTCTCAGCTATGATTTGATTTATGTTAACCTGTGATTTGTATTATTTTTTATAAAATGTTTAGTTTTATACTTTTCCTTGTTATCTCTTTCAGTAATCTCTTTTCAGCGTTTTTTTTGTTATTTATTTATTTTTTGGTCTAGTTTTTCATATTCACTGTTGTTGTTATCTTAAGATTATGTTCCCCCATGAGGAATTAGTTTTCTAGTTTATCAAGTCTTTTCCCATTGTTTAGTTTTCACTTGTTCATTGGTTTCTTTACCTGTTTGAGTCATCTTGGTTCCCAGCAGGATTATATTTCCCAGTTACTCTCTGTCGCCCCCTTGTGTCACCATCTTTCCTTTAGTTTTCTTCTAGTTTTTTCTCTGCACACCTGTTCCCACTTAGATCATTATTCTGTGTATATATACCCCTCCTCTGCAGTTCGTCTTTCCTAGATCATTGTCTTTAATTCATTACCTCCTGTGCAGGTCCCTGGTCTGATTCCTGTGCCTGTTCATTCTGAATTTGTCCTGCTCTTATCATTTATACTAATAAGTCTCCAAAACAACAGCTGCCTCCATCTCTGCGCTTGGGTCTTCATCTAACCGACACCAACCAACATTATGACTGAGAATTTATATAAATGGAAACGTTTACAGACAGCTGAGCTCACTAAAAGGGGAAATGAAACAAGTGAAGGCAGCGTATACTACTGAGAAATCTCTGGGAAATACCTGAGAGCTGTATGCAAACGTTTTATTCATCTTTTCGAACCTAGCTGTCTGAAGCTTGGTGAAAGAAGATCATGTCAGCTAAGAATCTGAGAGATTATTATTAGGGATTTAAAGTGGTATCCTGGTCATTGGCACTAGTTATTCCAATGAATGGAAAATATTCTGTATGGCCATCTAAAAAATGACCTTGAAAGGAAAATGCTAAAGAA